>NW_008689886.1:44029-51125 GCF_000695815.1 Acanthisitta chloris | reverse complement strand
CCCTTACCTGCTGGGTTTTATTTATTCTATCAGTCCACTGCTGCTTTGGCCAATTCGTGGTTTGTTGGTATACAGTGACTTTCTGCATGCTGATTTAAAAGCAAATGAAATAAAGAGATGCAAAGAAAGAAACACACAACAGGCTTCTTTTTGCAGTTCATCCATTCAACCTAGCTTTGTGCTTACTAATCACTACTTTCCATGGTTTCTAGGAGACCAGCATAAAAATCATAGGAACCCCTTCTTATCATTTACCCATAAACAGTGGGTTCAAAACAAATTCAGTTCCATCAAACAGCCCTTCAGAAGTAACTTGCTGTGAGTAATAGGTTACTGTGTTCAACTGCTTGTTTTTTTTCTTAAATATATCAAAAACTTAAGTAAACTCAAATAATTTCATTTTTTTCCCCAAAACTCAGCCTGATCCTGAAGTTTGCAATACAATGCAGCACACTGCAATCACTAGCAGTGATGTAAGGGGAAAAACCTGTAGCATGGGAAAAACAGGGACAAAACTAACAGGAGAAAAACTGGAAGGTCTCAGATTCTTGGACACTTTTCTTGGCTTAGCAGTCTTTATCAGTGAAAATAAAATTAAAATTATGGATCTGCAGCATACAGGGAACTATGAAGTTTCTATTATACCTTAATGTCATGTACATTATTCCTTTCTCCACACTTTTTGTAGTCTGTTTTATATCTTTATTCTGCCTAGAAGTTGAACTGGATCATGGCCCATCCCCTGGATTTCCTAAAGAAATGCTGTATCTATTTTTAGCATATTAACCTTAACAACTCATTAAAAAGTCATCTTCCTCCAGTGGTCTTCTCTTTGCAACTAGTTCTAGTAGTCTGGCAGATAAAATAGTGCATAAGCATACTAAAATTTCTGCTTTTCTGAGTTATAAATCAATGAAAGCAGCATGTGTACCAAAGCAGTCCTGCTCTGCAGCTTTTCAGAACTTAAGATAGACTGGCAATAGTTAAATTAATGTGGATTTATAATAGTAACATTCAGCTTTTATTCATAATTTATTTCTGTACTGTGTTAGCTTTATTTCAAAGTTAACTATCAAATGCTGTTTTGCTTCTTGTGTTTTATTCACAATAATCAGGGGAGAATTTCATAAGAATTGTCATATAAATTAACTATTTTAATATTCACATATGACATTTGCTTATAAAAGAATCATGAAGCAAGCATAATAAATTAATGGAGAAGTCTTGATAGTTCTCCTGGTTCCATATTATCACAAACATTTTAAGATTGTTGGAGACTCTGGAATACCCTAAACTTTCCTCTTGAGCTAGATCATCAGGTTAGGTGAACAATTCTAACTCCAATCTAGAATTTTTCTGCTACCTTTCAGCCTTTTTCCTTTCCTGGTTAATTAGTATGTAATTGGGTGCTACACAGGGCATGAATTAGAGTCCAGAGTGGCTGTCCCTCTGTATCAGAGACCAAAGAAGTGTTTATGAGCTTACTCATATAGCAGCAGTTGGAAGAGCTGTGTGCATAAACTCAAAATATGCTCTAACTCCCTTCTCAGATGGGTTCCAATCCCTCCAGATCCTGGGAAAACAAATCTAGCTATACTAGGAAGCCTTTGTGTTGACAACAATTTTAGAACCTGCAGAGCTCCTTCTTCGGGTGACTGTTGTTTTATTTATTTTATACATTTTAAAAACCTATGAAAATTTGAGTAGATCTCTTGTCTCTACAAGCTGGCAGGATGGGAATTCTTGGGAACTGACTGTGGTTTCCTGCTACTGGGAACCATTCTTTGCTGGTGCTGGAAAGAATTGGAAGAGTCTGATAAAAACTTCCATTCTTCCCATGAAATATTATTCCATGATTAGTAGGATGTTTTTCCTTTCAAGTTTGGAATGCTGGCACCTTTCCAAACACTATTCAAATCTGGCATGTATGATACATCATTGCTCTACATGTTGGGCTGTAAGAGACATGATGTCACCTTTAGTAATACCTTCCAGACCTGTTATCTTGATGCTTTTATGTTCTGCTTCCAGACTTTTGGAATTTCACTTCAACTACTAAAACACAATGTTCAGATTAGAGTCCCATTGATCATTTTAACTGCTTGAGTGAACAGAAGTCACCTTTGCTAATAGTTACTGCTTTTAATCACTATCATTGCACTAATTACAGGCTGACCTTCATGAACTTATGAAAAATGCTAAATGGTTGAAAGTGAAAATAATCCAATGCAAACAAAATGATTCCTGAAATTGCATCCTTATTCTGTAAGAGCCACAAGAAGGTCTAATGATGTCAATAAATTTACACCACCTTAGGAACATTTGCTGTAACAAATAGCAACCACAAAGAAATAATAAAATCCCCACTTCTTTTCCACCATTTTTTTCCATAATTGCAAGTCTTAAGATTTTTTCCAAATAAAGTATCTGGCAATGCCCCTTGTTACAGACATTTTCTTTTAAAATGCATCTTAGCAATTCTGACATTTATATAAAAGACATAAAGATCCCAAGTCCCTCAGTACATATATTTTCATTTTTTTTTTAGCTTTTACAAATGTTAAGCAGATTTAGGAAGTGGAAAGTGACTACTGTTTGTTATGAACTGTATTCATAAATCTGCCTTGGATGGTAATAAAGCAGATATGAGTAAATGACTAACAGACATGATTTATTGAACTGTTACTTGCAGTTCATAAATAACACACTTTTCCTTAAAGCTGCCTATATTTTGTATTGCAAGCTTAGGGTCTAAAAGCTACTGCATCAAAGCTAGTCTGGACTAAGAAGCTTTTTCAGAAACTGCCAGAACAGGAGATGTCATATATTAAAAAGCAAGCAACATTTCTATGCCACAAGGAATCAGCACATTCCTTAAGACATGTTTATCTCTAAAATAGAGTTCTACTGGAATTTACTATGTCTCTTCCAGGCTTTTTTTCACAAGTTCAATGGACTGGACAAACAGTTCCAAAGAGGGTAGCTTGATAAGAACAGAAAATAGTATTTCAGTATATGCTGCTATTATTGCAGTGCTCGTCTTCTAGAGCTGGTCAAATACTACTCAGACCTTGCAATGCACATTAAAGCTGGGGATGGCATACAGGGAACATTTTGCCTATAATTGAAATGCAGTAGCCTCTCCAGTAAGCACTTTTCTATTTTGATTTTTTAAAAAAAATTCATGGTATGAAATAGATTTGTAACTGATTTCTTCTTAATAGCTTATTATCTTCCTTAATAATTTGCACTTAAAACAGTTATGCAAAAAATTGTTGCAAAGCAGTATAGCTGCTTGCATATAACCATCCCTGTAATATTTTATTCTACATAAGATTGCATAGAGATTTAGATAATTGTTTTGTTTAGAAAAGGTTTTTCTTCCAGTTCTGTGTTTGTTTCTAAAACCATTCACCAAGATGCAGCAAGGGTTATTTCTCAAAGCTTGTTGTTTGAACTTTGATCAATGGAAGAATTATATGTAGGTAGATCTTCTTATAAAATTGAAAACAGTTCTTGTAATAGTGTCACTAATGCTTTTACTGATTCTTTTTAAAATTCTGTTTAAGAAATTCTGCAAGCTCTAAGCATTGCTAGCTTCCATGTGAGTAAACAGTGCCTCTAAGTGCTGTCTTAAGGGCCAAATTTCAGGGAAGAATATTGCAAGGGATGGTTGTGTGAGCATTCAAGAAGCAGGACCATAAAACCAGCATTATTGAAAGAGATGTACAAAAATGACTGAACCTACAGTTGGTCTCTCCCTTGCTTTTACATACACAGTCATCCATTCCAGAATTATTATCCACAAATATTCCAAAGGTCAGTCATTATCTCCACTTAGAGGTGATGAAACTTGAAAAATATTCTTGCTCACATATCCCATTCTCTTCATCCAGTACATTTTCTGATTCTGTCAGATAAAGAAATTAGTCATTTTTTGGCATGGCTTGATATCACCATTCAAAGGCTCATGGTTCTGTTACCTTCTACTGCTCACACCCATTTTTATGAGCAAATAACAAAATGCTTTCCAGTTGGTTTATCATCATGTCAGATATTAAGAAATGGAGAATTACAAATTTGCTTGAAGTTGATTTTAGAAAGAATATTTTGTTTTGGAGAATTACAAATTTGCTTGAAGTTGGTTTTAAAAAGAATATTTTGTTGATGTCTATTCATGACATAGTTTGCTCACTCCAGTGCATCAACCTAGATCTGCTTTGTCACCTGTAAGAAGATCAGGTCTTTTTCATATGATTCCCCACAAAAGACTAATCTGGATTTAGCACAGGAATTCATAAAAAAAAAAAAGTGATTAATAATTACAGATATACAGAATATAGTGCAATCAAAAGGCATGGTCAAAAATGATCTAAAATATGTAATTTTGCTAATGGCACTACTTGCTTTAATCTTGAGTGTGATAAACTGCAGAAAAAGTTTTCCATCTGAATCAGGCTATAGGGAGTCAGAATTACAAGGAAAAATGTTTTTGCATCATTGTTATCAGAAGCAAAATACAGCAATCACTTTTTGTAGACTGAAACATTAAAATTTAATATTGACTGGAACAGGAAGACAATACATAGGAGCTAATAACACATAAAATATTGTGTCAGAATTCCAGTCCATGGATTCAGGATTAAACAAGTGCTAATCAAAGTCAGGATCTTAGCTGTGCACCAAGCCCCAGTGACTCAGCTAGCAGCCAGGAGAATCATGCATGGAGGAAATCTACCCACTCAGCCTGCAGAAAATAAAGCTGAAACTGGACAATTCTGTGTAATTTTTCCAGTGTAGTGCCCAGCTTTCCACTCCGTGGAGACCCTGGTGCACACAAACTGTTGATCTGCCTCCATCCTTCTGATTTCCCCTCATTGGCCTGAATACATGACAATAAAAATTCCTGACAGTGTAGACATGAATCAGGTTTCCCACACAATATTTTTCCTGGGTGCTTTCCCTTTGCTGTCCTCAGAACTTTTCCAGATCTGCAACAAAGGCAAAAGTCAGAGCCTGTTACTTCTCCTTCTGGTTTTAACTCACAGACAATTAAGAAAGTATTATTTTTCCTTAGGAACAAACTAGTACATAACACATCTGTATTTCAAAATATTAAAAACAAAATAAAAACCCCCAGAAAATAAAAAAAAAACAAACATAAAAAAAAAAAACCAAAAAAAAAAAAAAAAAAAAAAAAAAAAAAACCCAAAAAAAAAAAAAAAAAAAAAAAAAAAAAAAACAAAAAAAAAACCCAAAAAAACCCAGAAAAGTACAAGATCAGGAGATCTGTTTTGACCAAAATCTTTTCCTGAAGATTCCCTAATGGTTTGAGATCTCTGTCCTGCAGTGATGCACAGCAATGCTGCTGGGAAGGGAGAGGTATTTTCAGAAAATGAGTGGCTGGAGAAGTGTCATGAAGATGCTTGATTCTTACTTACAGAGGTGTAATAAATCTGTGTGCAGAAGATTCCTTCTGATCAAGTAAGTCAAATGAAACCATTTTGGCCAAATGAACATGGCACAAACCTATCCATGGTGCAGAGTTTAGCCTAATATTTCACCAGAAGAGCAGCAGTGTTTACAGACATGGGGTTTTCATGCCTCAATGCCTAAACTAGCATATTCCAGTCACTTCTTTTTCATTTTGGTCAAAATTCAGAACAGGACAGCTTAGTTTATACAATCTTAGCATTTTATTTTGTTTAATTTTCTTCTGATATCTGTACTTCCCCCTGCTTCCCCTTCAGTGTTTAAATTGCTGGCCTGTTTTTCCTGAGTGTATAATGCAAGAAACTCAGTGGGAAGAAAAACAAAATATTTAGAGCCTTTGTACATGTTTCTGGTTTTAAGTTTCCTGTTGGCTTAGGCACATTGTGTTCCTCTGTATCACATCCTTTTAGAGCCATATGTGGAAGCAATAAAGTGTATCCTTGCTTTCAAAGATATGGAGTATTTGTTTAGCCAACTGACTAAGGAAAATCCTATGAACTCATTAACAAATATGGTTGTATGTGGTCAATTAATCATAGAGATCAGGCTGCAGTGAACAGCACAGGAAATATTAGTCAGCACAGGCAATGGATAACTGTCAGTTACTGATCCAAGGATTTCTTGCCAGGGGAAGGCAAACAGCAGGTTAGCAATAAAACACATCAAATCTGCCAGCAGTTTCCATTAAGATCAGATTTCCAGCCCTAGAAATGTTTGCAGATAGAGGTGATGATTGCTGACGAAATTCAAAAAGAGAGTTTTAGTCTTGAAATAAAAGATGCTGCCCATTAAAGTCACAGCTCAGGTAGAAAGAAAAATACACAGGATCTGGAAATCTCTTTTTCCAGATATTTTTTCCACCAGTTCAGACATATAAATGCATACCTGCACTGCACGTTGGAGGGTAGCCCCATCTAAGGGAAGGACAGAATTTAAAAATAAATTTTAAAATATTTGTCTGTTTCCTCTCCATATTGTTTCAGTGTGCCTCAGTCAAGAATGAAGTGTTTTCATCTCTGTGCAAATGTGCAATATGCAGTGAAGAAAGAAACCTATTTTGCAGGACTGTGAAGTGCAGATTCCTTGAACACTTCACAACCAAAACACTAGGACATAATATCTTTTCTCTTCTTGTTAATAAAGAAAATATTTATGTCTTCCTGGCAGAGGCTGTCCCACATAAGCCATGTCTGAGAGTGATTGCATCATCAGGCTAACAAATTTGCCTGTCCAGTGGAAAGCAACAAAGTTTAAGAAGGAATTAAGGCAAATAATTTCTCTATTATGCTGCAGAAAGAATACTTATAAGGAAGCAGCCTTGTCCAGACTTGGATGAAAATCACTGAGAGAGCATTCAATTCTAAACTTCCATTATTTTTACAGGTAGAATCGGAAAGAGTTTCAATAAATATTGCAAATTATTTTTTTGTAATGCCTGCGTTTTTTGGGGGAAATGAGTTGTAAGAATTTGGAAAGCTAAGCAAATATTTGGGGCTTTTTCTGTCTTCTCAATCCCTAAAATTTGACAAAATTCAAATTTTTTGCTGCATACTTTATTAATAGCTTGTGTTAGACTGAGAGTTTTCAATCTCAGATCTAAAGC
>NW_008689886.1:33216-43995 GCF_000695815.1 Acanthisitta chloris | reverse complement strand
CCACATCCCTCCAGAGCCTGACAAGCTGCACAAAACCACAGCCTGTAAAACCTCAGCTTTATTTGCTTCAGAATTTGCAATGTGTGTTGAGGAGTGAAATCAGGAAGGGAAAGTTGGGATGAGCAGTCAAGCTGTAAAAGCATAGACCTCACAGATTAGCTACTGTGCCCTTAATTCTCTACATGAAGACATGCACGTTGCCAAGTCTAGAATTCAACTTAATATATAAATGTGATTGATCAGACTAAATAGAGAGGTCTGTAAAGTAGATTACCTCCAACAGAGGTCAACAGAGATCTAGTCAAAATAAAGAGTGGAGTGTAGGGCTCAGAGTTGTCTCATTTTAAAGACTAAAATTTTCCGAATTAATTAGCCCCTAATTATGCATTTTATCTTATTCTGCTGACTGTAAAGACAGACACTTCAAAAATGGAAACCAAAGTTTAAAAAGAATGACCATAAAACCTAAAACTGGATGCAAACCTTGAAATCATTCTCAAGTATTGATAGCAATTAATAGTTAATAGTGCTATTAGTAGCATTTCCTAATCATAGCTAATACTTGTCTTTTTTTTTTTTAATTCACATCTTTCTCTGCCTCTGTGACTCTGGACAGTGTTATTGAAGTACATGATAGAGGTGGAATTTCATTCACTGTGCTTCACACAGGACTCAAAGCTATAATTAAATCCAAAGAATGCCATAAGAAATGGATCATTCTGTGTCTGGGATTGTATTCAGAAGGTCTGTGGTGAATATTAAAAAGGTCCTAGAGGTATAGCTGCCCACAAGCAGGAGATCATCTTGCTTGAACTGAATCAGCAAAGCCTTATGAAAACAAAATATTCCTATATATGCCTCTTTACATTTTATATCTTCTAAGACTTACAGTTTCCCCAACCTCAGCTGAGGATAGTAACCAATTGTCATTTCATTTATTTCAACAAAACCTTGCTATTCTTCATTCCAGATTGCTTTAAGTATGACAACACTGTGCTGAGTATGAACAATGATGCATATTCCATGATATATCATTTTTCTTTGGTTGCCCTTGTCTGTTCAGCTGCTCTACTTGCTCAGCTGCTGCTCTGTCACTGAAAAAGGCACTCACTGCTTCCATTAGAAAATGCAGATACTGTGGTAGAAATACATAGCAGTAACTCTTCTACAAAGATTTTAAAAGATCTCATCTCTAGTGTTATTTTACACTACAAATGAAATTTTGCAGATCGTTAGTCCAGAATGTCAGCTAGTTGTTTGACAAAATGAATTAAAAAGTCTAGGATTATTTCATGCAGAAAAGTATAATCTGCACATGTGCCATAATTATTTTCTGCTAGAATGTCATATGCATTATTGTATCTGCAGATTTACACTGCATAATTAAAGGCTCTGTATGTGGTACTGTATGGACATTAGTTCTATGCAGCCTAAAAGCTCTAAATTAGCTGTTGAAATATAATTAATATATATAGACAGATGAAAGAGTTCTGCAAAAATAGAAAGCTGCTCAAACACCTGCTCTTGCCAAAATACAGCAAGCTTCTTACCAAGAAATTTCAGCTGGTGTTGTAATGTCCTTGTACTGAATAAGGGAAATAGAGAAACAGTCTTTACAGCAAGAAAAATCAACCTCAATTTTCAAAATATTTACAAATAGAATTAAGCATAATTTTGTTTCACTAGAAGGTTTTATATATATAAATGCAACTTTTTGTTTGCCAACAGCAAAGCATTCCTTTTGTCTTCAAAGGTGTACAAACTCAAATCTTTAGTTCCAAACAAGGATGCCTATTTTCCCTGAACAGCAAAAAAAAAAACTGCAACAAAAAACTAACAGCACATTTTAGCAAAAAAGACATTTAATTAGTTTAAACACTATCTAAAGATAAAATTGTTGGATTTCTTCTTCTTTTGCTTTCGCTTTCAATATACTATTGAGGTTTTTCCCTATCAAAATCCTCAGGCAGTGCCAGAAATAATTTCTTTTAAGGTTTAAAATTCTTGTTATACCATAACAGGCTCTTGAAGAAATAACACACAATTATGCTTAGCTTTCTTTAAACAAAAACCTTAATGAATCTGCATTCTGACCATGATTTCTAGGAATGAAGAACACGTATATGTGTGTGTTTTTTGAATAGGGCACTTATTAAGATTTTAATTTGCTATCAAGGACAACTTACCATATCAAGATGAAACTGTCTTATGATTCATTTACTAAGTGTGAATGAGGCAACTGACAGTAATTTAATGTGAGCATTAGTATTCATAAAGAATCAGAAGCACAAATAGAAGCATTCAGTCTTTTTTTTTCTGAAGGGAAAGGTTTTATGTTGTCTGTGTTGTGAAGATCACATTGAGTTGTAGAGTTTTAAACATCTTTATGTTAAAATAGAAATAATGAACAGAAATAATAACATTTGCAAAGATTTAGTGTTGCTTCTTAGAGACAGACTTGAGACTGTCTCAAAAAGATATACAAGTGTAATATTTACACCTAGGAAGAAGTGTTAAACCCTGTAATTTCTCATTTGGCCCAGGAATTCAATGTTTGAGGGACATTCTAATCTTGATTTAGAATGGATTGGGGAAGGGATAGGGAAATAATTAACATACAGTAAATTTTCAGTTTTCCTATATCCCATATCCCCCAGAACATAAAAGCAAGACCAATTATATTTTGCCAAATCAATAATGGATAAGAAAATTTGTGTTTCATAAAAGCAAGGCAGCATCATTACATAATACACATAAAGCTACAACATGTTTAGTGTTAAATTGGTCACCCAAGCATTGCTAGACCAGATCTAAAAATAAAATTTATTACTTAGGCTTACCTAGCATCTTTTCCCTAAATGGGAATACAAAGGAAGGAAAGACATTATCCACCAAAATACCAAAATTATCTACCCACAGCTCTTTGAACTCAAACTGCCTCCAGGAGGTCAGAGAGTGAGGGAGAAGGATGTAACACTCTTCTTGTGCATCTGCTCAGCACAATACCTGGCAGACACTGCAGCTGCACCACTGTGAGCCACAAGGTTATCCCAAAAGTGCCAAGGTTGACCTGTCAAAGAGAACATGAAGGACAGATGTTATTATGAGCTTTGCATATCACCTTTGACCTTAGGATTCCTTTCGATTCCTACAGGTGTGATTAGAGAAAAATTATCAGCACCGTAACTAATTGAGAAAACAATATTTTAAAAAGGAAATTATACTAGTGAAGGCTTTTCCCAAAGACCCTGGTTGTCTTACAGGTCTTCAAGTAAGCAGAGTAATGCTTGTTAAATATGTCTTCTGATGCTAGTAGAATAAGAGATACGACAATTCAAACTGTGGAAGATGTCTTCACAAATTTATAGATTTGAACAAGAAATACATTCACAGATATAATGATTTCATCACTTTATATTTGATCTAAGGTTTTACTTTTATTCCAATACCAATTTTGCATTTCAGACTACACAACCTTTATCAACTGCATGTATATTTTAAAGCTCTGGCTCACAAAATAGCAGACTGATTTTGAAACTGAGCTGCTGAGGGTTGCTGGTGGTGCAAAGCAAGCTAATTAAATAAAACACTGATTATTTAACTTCTGTAGACATAGCCAAATAACACTAATAACAGATTGGAAACAGGAGATAGTAGAGGAGACAGTGAAGGAGTTTCTAAGATGAAAAGTAAAATACATGTACTTATTTGAGAGAAACTCATTTAATTGTCTGGATGTCCTTAAATAATCAAGAAAATAATTGTTGTATTTGTACTTCTTCAAAAAGAGTAATAGAATGAAGTTATACAGTAATGGGTAGGCAGATTAATTCAATAAAAAAACAATATTTCACAGCTAAATTAAGTGTGCCTCATTTTACCCACATTACATATATTAATCCTAGGCTAAAAAAAAAGATTCTACCCTTTACAATTCACAGTATGTAGTGAGGTGTTTCTTTTTTTTCCCTATATTCATCCTCATATTCCATACATTTGCTGCAACTTCAGCTAAAGTTCAAATCTGAAATGACAAAATGTCTTCTGTCTTTAAAGTAAATAAGCCTAGTTAATTCTTGTGTTCTTTGTTTATTTCAATACATAGAATTGTATATTATAACACTGCTGGGCATTACTAGGGATTTTTGCATGAAATAGAACATAAGTTCCAGATTATAGTAGACTATAGGGGAAGCAAACAGTTCATCTCAGGAAGAATTTTTTACTGAAAAGTTTGTGAAGTATTGGAACAAGTTGCCCAGGGAGGTGGTGGAGTCACCATCCTGGAAGTGTTCAAGAAACAATTCCACATGACACTTAGTGCTATGGTTTAGCTAATATAGTGGTGTTCAAAGCTTGGACTCGATGCTCTTCGAGGACTTTTCCTCCAACAGCATCAAGAGTCTCTGAGCTTGATTTTTCCATATTTCTTTGTTATCAGTAGCTTTTCCCAAATACATCACCACCAAAAGAAGGATTTTCATGATCATTTTGAAGTTAACATTGAACAGCTGCAGCAAAGTGAACCCTACAGCCTTTTCTCTGCCTTCACCTTCTCTGTTTCAGTTAGCCAACTTCCATAGGACTCACATGTATAAGGAGAAAATCAGAAGCACCTTGCTGCCATGCATTGCCAGGATTCACTGGTGAAAGGATCAGAGTTAAAACCAGCAATCTTATTTGTATTTTTAAAGGCTTACACCCCCTTTTGAAAGACCATCTTCCAGGCTGCATTGAAACTAAGACTGAAATGTTCTCTTGAACTGGAACCAAAACAGCCTGAAGAGTAAGATGATAAAACTAAGTGTGGTTTTCCTTTAAAAGTATTACCTACTCCATGACAGTACTAGGTAGTACAAATCACCACATGATAATGGTAGTTTCCTTAAAAAATAATGAAGCAAAGAAGTTTCTCAGCTTAATATTGATCTAAGTCTTGGGTTGGGTTTTGGAATGTAGATTTATTTGGTTTGGACACCTTTTAACTAAAATAAATTATCCAGCCACAAACACTGTCAACAGATTGGGAATTCTGTCCTGTCAGAAATGGCAACAGTGTCTCTGCCACGTGTGGAGGGAGTGAAATCTGTCTCACAAATATCTTCAAAAATGTTTCCGTTAATGCCCCTACTATTTCTGATGGAACTGTAATTGAACTTGTAACCTCAGAAAAATCTGCCAACAGTTCTGGTTTTGGAGTGCTGTAAGTAAGTGGGAAAGTGACAGTGGAAAACCCTCTTTAATCTGCTTTAATCTGCAGACATTTTCTCATCATCCTTATTGTAATGTTCTCTCTAAATATTATTCATGGAAAATTGTTTAGTAGAGTTAAAAATTATGAAAAGAGAAGCTAAGGTAATTACCTTTTTTAGCCCCTTCTATAATGTACAAACATATCTCTATTTTAATATTTGATTTAATGTTTCTTTATTTGCAGTAAAGACAAAGTGATTTTCTTTAATTTCCATCTGCTTTAGTGTTCTTACCACTTCCTTAATTTGAATGTACTAAACATAGAAAAAAGAGTCCTCAGGATTTCAGGCAAATTTTATAAAAACTTATTGGAATTTTCACTGGATTTGACAGTTTAGCTACTTCAATAAGAACATGACTAGTAGCCACAGTGAAAAGATACATATGAGATATTGTGCTCCCCTATGAATTGGTTGGTTTTTTGTTTGCTTTTGGCTTTTTGTTGGTTTATTTTTTATTTTATGTTGCTGCACATGATTGAGAAAGAGAAGCCAAACATTTATGGTAGAAACCTTAAGAAAAAGTGTCTTTAAAAAAAGAATTTAAAAATTGATGTTTGCTTAATAAGCAGAGCATCATCTGCCACTGTCATTCTTAAGCCATATGAACAGGGTAAAATTTAAAACTTTCACTTTTGTATTTAGTATTATATCATGTTAAAAAGCTAAACTTTCACTTTTGTATTTAGTATTATGTCATGTTAAAAAGGCAACTGCGTTTAAAGTTGCTCAGAGTAGAAGAAATAAGCATAATAAATAAAAGCAGAAAACTATGACAAGGAAAGAATTTAAAAATCTCTGTTGAAAATTTTTCCAAGAGAACATAAAGGAAAGGCTAGATCACAGTGAGTAAGTGCCTTCTGTTGGATACAGCCTGTAAGTAGTTAAGTCCAAGATAATGATCTTTATAAAAACTGTTTAAAATTATGTAAATATTTCAATTCCTGCCAGAAAACTTTGTGAAGACTTTCTGCATCACAGGACCAGAACTGCTGTGATCATCATCTCAGCTATGGGGCAGAGACACTTTTCTCTTGCTGATCCTGTCCCAGAAACACAGCTTTTTTTTGTAGGGATTGCCTTTACATAGTGTTTACTCTAGATGTATTTTATGAACATCTATTATTATTATTTTGGGCCATGTTATGATGCTCTTGTTCAATAATCCTTTACATCCAGAGTGAAACTTTTGCACCTTTGTCAAGTTTTTGCAGCTTACTTCCATCACAACAAGTTTTAATTCTTCACTTTTTCAAGGAATCAAGGCAGTAATACAAATATACTGTTGTATGAGAGAAGTGGATCTGGAGAAGCCTGAATCAATTCAGAGATCCAGACCCTTGCAATCTGGACACACCAAAATGATTTACACCCATATTATTTATGTTGCATTCACAGGAAAGTGTGAAATCCTGAGGAACCAAAGTCTATGGTAGATTATAGAAATAAATCAATTCAAGGTGTAATCCAAGGCAGTTAGCAATTTGGCTGTTAAATCTTTGAGGGAACACTGTAACATCAAAGAATGAAAGAATTTGTCTCAGCTCAGGATGGAAAAGTCTCAATCCATACACATTTCTGGCAACACAGAAGCTCACATTTCCCCATTTCCTCTAGATAATAAAGGTTCAGTGAAATCCTGAGGAACCAAAGTCTATGGTAGATTATAGAAATAAATCAATTCAAGGTGTAATCCAAGGCAGTTAGCAATTTGGCTGTTAAATCTTTGAGGGAACACTGTAACATCAAAGAATGAAAGAAAAAAATTTGTCTCAGGATGGAAAAGTCTCAATCCATACACATTTCTGGCAACATAGAAGCTCACATTTCCCCATTTCCTCTAGATAATAAAGGTTCTGAACCTTATTAGTGCTAAATCTTGTTCTTTTCATGATAATCATATTGCAGTGGGAGACTGTTGCCATTGCATCAGTCTGCAGAATTTCCAGAAGAAGCCATTGCATCAGTCTGCAGAATTTCCATTAGACAGATTTTGCACCCTGAGTCAGTCCAGCCATGTCTGGGCTCACAAGTTACCTTGTACACAATAAAACCCACAACTATAACAGAAATGATGACACAGGTCTAATTTCCAAATTTGAATCAGATCTGGGTGATAGAGTATTACATGTTTACCTGTGTCCTGTTTGTAAACTTTGTGCACTCTGCTTGGATTTTGTTAGTGTCTTATGAATTTTTACATCTTAATGCACCAATTTTTACATTACTGATTTTTATATCTCTCTAAAGTGAGGTTTATCACACATACTCACCTGCTTAAAATAAAATTGATTTGAGTAGTGTAATATCTGTGCTGTATAATTTAGGAGATTTCTAATATTTGGAATTCAGTTCCTTAGGTCATGCAATCCTGCCATTTTGTTCTTACTCCTAAAAAGTCTTTGAGTAGGTTGCTTACATGTCAAGGTTTCTGTAAGAATCCACACTGAGAAGAGCAATAATACATGAAGTCAAATAGGTTGATTTTTCCTTCTACAAATATGCATTCTGAAACTCTACAGGAGAGCTACAAGTGTGCTCCATGTCAGAGTGGGAAAATGGCCAAAACCCATTTTCCTTAAAAATCCTTAAAACTTATTTACAGCAGACAGAGAAGTGCAATGCTGGGTGCATATCCAGGCATTGGGTAGACTGTCAGCTCTGCAGCAGAGTCCCAAGGCTGAGAAGGCTCCATGGCTGCAGGAAAACTGGAATTCCCATTATTTTGGACAGACACTTTGGCAAAAGGAGTACTGCACAGCCAGACCCATGCTGAGCAGGACGTGAGGAAACATGCCAGATCTGTTCATAAAACAAATGGAAATAGTATTTTAATGGCATGACAGAGCTAGAAAAAGATGCAAACTTCTCAGTAATGAAAAGTCAGGAGGAACTGTTGGTAGTAAAAGTTTAATATACTCAAAGTTAAGTTCAGAGATGGAAAGATGAAACTGGAAGTGGAAATAAACTGAAAGGGAGCTATCAGCTCTTTCCATGCAAATAGCAGGGATTGTATGACACAGCACTGGAGACATATGGGTATAATAAGGAAACATGATGTAACTGGGATAACTGAAAGTTAACCATATTAGGAAACTAACTGAATTATATAAATACTCCAGAGCCACTAAGTTTATAGAAAGGATAGTTTATAGGATGAGAAATATTTATAGACTTAGACCTCCTGGTTATGTAGAAAGACCAAAATGGAAAATATTGTAAATGTCAGCTATACCTAGCTTTTACACAAAGTAATACAAATTTTTGCTTCAGTCCAAAATATCTCCCAATTCAAAGTACACAAGCATTAGTACAAAGAATGCTAAGAATTTGTGTCTTAATTGTATGATTTATTTTTAACATAATACCTTAATTCCATTTTTTTAACTTATATTTTTATCTGGTAGTTTGTTTTGGTTTTTATTCTGAGAAATGTAAGATTTTTTTATAATAACATGCTGCTTTACTTCCTACTGAAAAGTGCCTGGTCTGACTGTCTTAATTTCATAAACACATACAACCACAGAATCGTAGAACAGTTTGGGTTGGAAGGAATCTTACAGATCATAGAGTACAAACTCCCCTGCCATGGGAAGGGACACCTTTCACAGGTGGCTCAGAGCCCCATCCAACCTGGCCTTGAACACTTCCAGGGATGGGACATCCACAGCTTCTCTGAGCAAGAGAAGTTTGTCATACTCCTCTGCTCAGCTGCCTGATGTCTGGGCTAGCTTTTGTTTGTGCTTACCTTGCTGTGCTAAGCACTGTGTCCATTCATCAAGCTAAGTCCTAGTGTCATTGTGTCTGTAATATAATATAGTCCTGATTTCATCTGCACTATAGAAAATGTCCTTAGGGTCTGTAGAATTATCCATAAACTTTTGTTCATTGAGAATGAAATTCTTATTCCTCAAGGATTCAGGGGCGGTATAGGGTGAAGTAGGTTAATTACAGTAGCTCTAGACTTTATTCTGGGTTTACTAGACTGTGGTTTTGCTATTCAAAGCAGATCAGCTTTGTGAAGATAGCATTCTCAGTAAATGTATGGAAGTGTTCAAAAAACATGTAGATGCAGGGCTTAGGGATATGGTTTAGTGGTAGACTCTGCAGTGTCAGGATAATTGTTGAATTTAATGATCTTAGAGGTCTTTTCCAACTTAAATGTTTCTATGACTCTTATGTCCCAGTGTGACTCAGATGTCTATCCAAACTCTTAATGAAACATAAAACTTCAAGTGGAAGAAAAACATAAATTGGACATAATTCAGCCATTCTTCAGATGAATACACATAACTGCCATATGTAACTCACCTGTCACAAAGCCTTAATCTGGGGCAGCTTTCCTATCTACCAAGCACACACTTACAGGTTTGAGTCTCACTGAAGTCAATAGATATTAACCTCCATGTAGTGATTGCTAAGAACTTCTTAGACATTGACTAATGTGCTCCATTAACTATGGTATTTAAGTTAACCCTTCAACATGCTTTAAAGCAGATGTGTTTAGTGATACAGAGATGAGAAACAAAACTCCACTCAGTCATCTCTAGAATGATAGTGCTAGCAACCTGCTATTGTGACAGTTCTCTCTGATATATGTATAACAAATAGTTTCCATTCCATTCCTAGAGGACTCACACCAAAAATGCTAAAAGTTCATCTTACTGTTTTCAACAGAAACCACTTACAGGACAAAACAAGATTCCAGTGTTACAGTGATGCTCTCCAGTTTGTGACACTAACGACTTTAAATCTAGAGTAAACTCAATAGTTTTGAAAATGCTAGAGATATTCAATTATCTAAGAAGTTAGAAACAGCATTTTCACAGAAAACTATGCAAAAGAATGAATTAGCCAGCTCTTGGAAAAATTTGATAATCTTTACATATGACACATTTACATTATGGCACATAAGTTTATGATCAAAGCAGATATGGAGATTCTTCTTCCTTGTTCTAGCACACCATCTGCAACTCAAATGCTGGAGTTTCTTTCAGCAAGTCTAACTGGTGGTATATCCAGACCCAGCAACTGAATGCAACTAGATGAGATTTATGAAATAAAGCAGCACCATTGCCACTGAAAACTTTCTGAGTTCAATATACTTTACTGAAATATGATATGAAAGAGACAAGTTGTCCAGGAGTTAGGATCACTGGCATATATGGAAAATAATATCATATATTAATTTCAATCATAGGTTTTCTGAAATAACCTAACATAGAAAAACTGACTAGGATAAGGGTTAGAATCTCAGGCATCTCAAGATTTTCTTCAGAATAATATTTGAACAAATTTAGTGTCTACAGTAAAAAGGAACCATTTCTTATGAATGAAGATAATAGCTTTGTTTTTAAGTTTTAGAATTCACATGCTAGAATTTAAAATATAAGGCATTTACAGAGGAAATTTAGAGTGCAAAGTCTTTAAAAGGCATCTCTGTAGAAGGGACTGCATACTTTTCTATTCTTGTTTATAAAGACTATTACAGTTAGTTCAGATTGGGGTGGAAATGAAGGAATGAAGA
>NW_008689886.1:3345-33184 GCF_000695815.1 Acanthisitta chloris | reverse complement strand
TGCTGATATAACTCTACTGGCAAGATATAATCAATCTCAATCATATTTGAGATTGTGTCACCACAGGGCATTTAAGTAGGCCAGCATATGGTTAACATTTGTCTGCATTAATAAAATATTCACAAAACCTTCCAAAATTTCATGGACCGTCAGTCACATCAAACTTGGCTAAAGCTTTCATGACAAATTTATAATGTGGGATAAATGACTTGTAAATTGTACATGTTTTGAGTAGCCTTGCAAAAATGAGAAACAGAAATTAAAGTTTTAGTGCTTGCATGCCAAATTCTGAACAGACTCCTGAAAACCAAATGGACAATTTCCATCCAAGAAGGCCTGTGGTGTCGTTAGCTGAAAGGATGATATTATATTAGACATAGCTGTGGATGTGGCAGATTCTAACCAAAGCAAATATAGGGTTAAAAATTTCTAGTTTCCTAGTAGGAAACTGATCAGTGAATCCAAGTGTGTTGGAAAACATGCAATTCAAACCTCTCAGACAATGACAGTCTTGCTATGAACATCTGGCTTTAAAGTCAAGAGAACTTGGCCTTCCCATCAAAATCCTGTTTATACCCACTGGCCATCCTGTCCCTCTTAGGAGCTTTTGAGACATGGAATGAGCACAATCCAAAGAAAACATTCTCCACCCTTTATTCATAACCAGTACAGGCAATTTTTTGTGCTCACGTGTGCTATATTTGTTAATTTCTCTGCTCCTAGCAAAAACCCTCTGACTGTTCTGCCCCACAGCACCTTTAACCTGATAAAGAAAAAATCAGAGTCAGATTCAAGGGTTTTCCTGCTGTTGGATATTCTGTTATTTTTCATGATAGGACTGAGACAATGGCACCAGAAAATAAGATGTCATACAAAGCAAATGTAACTGCCAGGCACAGCAGGGCAAGTAGAGCCCTTTAGTTCTCAAACTCTAACTCAACATTGCCAAATGTCTGCACACTCCTCAGGTTTCTAGCTCTTGTCAGTAGAAGAGAGGACAATTCAGGGATAAATTCAGTATTGTTTGGCTCAATACTTTGAAGCATTTGATTCCAAAGTACTAAAACATATCTCCCAAGGCTGAAATAACTACATCAGTTCAAATAAGATTTACAGGGCAGGTCAGTTGGAGACAGAACGGGTCAAAATCAAATGCCAAGATTAGTTTAGTTTGAGAATAAAAAAGCTGTTACATTCTGTCACCCACATCTTTCCACCAAAAGTGTCAGCCCTCAGTGACAAAATGTAAAAAGGATGAATCAAAAGAAAATCCACACAGGGGAACAAAATGTACTGTGGGGACAGGCAGCAAGAAGGTGGCATAATTTACAAAATAGTACTGAGAGTTCATCTGGGAATTTGTAAAGAAGAAACATATTTCACCTGAAGGCTTTCCTTTACAGACTGAATATTAAAATTTTACATTCAAATAGGTCAATGGGCCCAGGATCTAAGAAGGAAATTGAAGAGATCTTAACATATTTAAGCAACTGTTGCCTCTCACATCAAAATTATTTCTTTCTTTTTGTTATTTTTTGAGGGCTTTTTTTTTTAGGTTTTCTCAATGTAATTGAGTTGAATATATTGTACACAGAGGATACAAGCACAAGATGGAAAAGAAACAAGTTAATTCTATTCTTCCATATTCTCTTTCTCATTTGAAATAATTAATAGTATAAGTAGTAGTCTAGAATTATTCTTGTGAGGCTAATAGAAACCAGTTCAGATTCTATTGGACCCAGTGGAAAAATGTCTAACCTTTAGACATGGTATTTTATACAACAGTGAATATGAGTGTGCTGGGAGGGGATGGAAGAAAGGAAGAACTAAAGTGAAAGAGTAGTGTGTTGTTGGGGCTTTGCAAATGGGTTTTAGAAAAACAATCTTTATTTAAATAAATGCCAGTAGAAGCAGAATACCATTGTGGCACTAAGGAAAGCAGGATTAGAAATAATAAACTTCTCACAGAGTTTGGTTCAGCATGTAGTTTCCTTCTTGCCAACCAAAGTTAAATAAGGGGATTTGATAAGGAAGCATTTGTGGCATATGTATTTTACACAAGAGCCAATGTTTTGAAATAATGCATGTGAATTAACTGTATTAGGCTCATTTGTATGTGTTTTTCTGCCAAACAGCTGTAGTGGTGGGAAAACAAACAAACAAAGAAAAAGAATGTCTACTGGTGCTCAGGGACATTGTTAGCAGCTGGAGAGGTCTTTTTTAACCATCAGCATGGGTACAAGCAAGTGAATATCTTTCTTTTACTCACATTTATTATGATCATAACAATGCATCAAGGGGGACATAATTTGCAAAAAATTATGTTATGTCCAGTAAATGTTTCATGTGCATGAGTGCATGGGGAAGGAGGTTTCTAACACTGCAGCAAAATGCAAAAATATCTTCTCAAACCATACCACCCATCCTAGCCTGAAATTAAGCTGGCTGTGTGTTCAGATGCCTGAAGAGAAAATAAGTGATGTTCTTAGGTAAAGACTACAGAGGCAAAGAGACCAGTCAATCCTTACCAGTCTATATTTGCTGGTAGAGCTGGTTTACTTCTTGCTAGTCTTCTATAGGCTTTTATAATTTAATTTATCAATTTTTCTGTGGCTCTTATTTTCATGATGCACAAGGAAATATATCAGTTTTATATTTTCTATTTCTTGTCCCGCTTCCCCTGCTTTGCAAGTCCAGCTTTCCTTTTCTTTTTTTCCCCCCCATTTATTAAATATTAATTTTCCTGGCAGTTCAAGCATCATCCACAATAAGAATTCAACAAAATCCACTCAGAAGGTGAGGTATTTGCTATCTTTTTTTCAGCATTTGGATGCAACAGGCAAATTTATAAAAACACAGTGTGAATGTGACACATGCTTAGTAAACATAGCAGTGATTAAAAAAAAGGGCACCCAAAATATCTCCATGGAAATCTTAATAGGGACATGAAAAGGGACACAAAAGGTCCAGCCCAGCAATCAGCCTCTCAACACAGGCCATAAAGGGATGCCCAGGGATGCCCAGAGCAGTAGAGTCCTAGTGGTGACATTTCCCTTAACCTATTTAGTCACAATATAAATATCCACACATGGCAATGAACGTAAGAAATAATATATTACTACTTTTCTCTGTAACTCACTGCATCAGCTCTCACACATGCAAAGCATGTAAGCCAAGAAAAGATACTCCCATCTCATCCTTTCTGCATTAATCCTAGTTGAATTTCTGTCTGTTGTCTTCAATGATCACTGAGTCTCTGCCTTCAGAATTATTAGAGCTTCCTACACACTAAGTGTTAATTTTCTTTAGCTAAAGCAGTTCAAAGCAGTCATTGCTTCCCAATGGAATTGATGCTTCCAAAGAATACTCCAAATTAAAGACAAATCTTGACTGTAGTTCTCCATGTTTGTGCAGTCTAATAAATAACTCAGTGGCAATGCACCTGCCCTGTCAAAAATTGTATGTTGGAATTCCCTAAGGAAAAATCTTTCCTGAATAATTCAGCACCTTGATGTACAACTATCTTTATCTGTCCCACACTATTCCTCTACTGAATAACCCAAGGGATACTACATTCTGCCATGCTGGCAGTGTGACTGCTCTGAAATGTGTGCTGCTGGGCTGAGAAATGCCTGAGTGGAGCAGCTCTGAAAGGATAGCCCCATGCTAAACGATTCATTACGATAAAGTTGGTTGGTGTGAACTTCTAAAATAAAATGACTACAAAACCCTGCTCCCAGCAGACTGGAAAGTGAATGCCATGTCATACTTTGTAAAGACAAAGAAACACTGTCCTGATGCCCACATGAATATAATCCAGACCATTCTAGCAGAGTTTCCTCTTCTAAGTCTGAAACATTTTAAAGACGAATTAGAGTGCTTGGATTTGTTTGGGTTTTAACTCTTTTTTTAAGCAAATTCACTCCATGACTTTATCTCACTCTCTGCTCTCTGTCCTACGTAGCTAGTCATCACCAAGATATGGACAAGCAAATAGAGCTTTGATTCTTGTTCCTTAGTGCATTGTTCACAGCTGGAAATCAGAAGTGAGCTGGTTTTATCTCAAAATGAACACTGCCAGGTTCTGGAAGCTTCACAGACTGGATATTTCAGTAGGAGCCAGGCTTTATAGACAGCACCACTGTTTCACTAAGACCTTGTAATCTGGCCTAGTTTTCAGCACTGGATTCAAAGAAATATCTCTGCAGCAGAAGCAGAGACAAGGAGCTACAGTATTCCAAGCTTACTGCCCAGTTTACTGGCAGGAAGCATCTTCTTTCTCCAGAGCTCTTATATTTGGCAGGAAGAAAAATCAGTTGACTCCAAACAACAGAAGGTAAAGTATTTATTTTTTTCCATTTAAACCAATCCATCTAAATCAAATACCTTCTAATCACCATTGCTCTTTTTCCCTATTTTTAAAGACATCATGGTCAAGAATATGAAGCACAAAATAATTGTCTCGTGTGTTGTGATTATACGTATGGTTATGACCAGCACATATTTGGTTGCAAAATTATAAACCAGAGAAGAAATCTGGAGAAGGAAAATGTTAAGTTTCAGTTAAGTGGTCTGAACACAACTGATTTACAGTAGGTGAAAACTGGCAACAGTTTCATCTATGGAGACTGCTGGCAAAATGACCTAAAACTCAGACTCATGATCAGTTAACAGAGGATGCAAATGTTATGAGCACAACCAGAGTGTCTTCCCATGTGCATTTCTGACCTGATGGCACTTGTGAAGAACAGAGGATGCAAATGTTATGAGCACAGCCAGAGTGTCTTCCCATGTGCATTTCTTACCTGATGGCACCTGTGAAAGGGTGAAATTTAGGGTAGCCTTCAGCAAAAGAGGGTTGAGTTGTCTTTTCATATATGCTATGACTATTAGTGTTCATATATGGAGTTACAGGGACTCAGCTGCAACCCACATGATCTGCAAAGATTCTGGTCTTTGATTCTTCATCTGCACCCTGATTTCTTGAGAAGTGTTTCAAATTACAAACCGAAAAAGATTAGCACAATTTAATGGAATGAATATGGGAAAAAAACAGTTTCAATGCTGTTGAAGTTGAAAGGTTTTTTTTGCCCACTGGGAATATATTATGTAAACAGAAAAGGAGAAATAAAGCTGAAAAGTGTCTCCTATCCATATTCTGTATCTGTGGGAGATGTGTGCAGGGTGACAGCCAACAGTAATGGAATGTGATGAGTGATGTGCCAGAGGAATAATGAATTCTGTAACTTTCATTGTTGTGCAAGTGCCACAGCTCATTTCAATTCTCTCTGCATTCAGGGGGTATATACCCAGTGCCAGCACACACCAGGAAAAAAAAATTACAATTTGTGCCTTATATGGACAGCCTAGAGGTTGTGTTTGCTGCCAGAAACAAAAAATTCAATATAGTAAAGATATATTTGTTCTTATACACAAATATTATTTGGAGGGCAGTTAATATACTCTTGGGGGTTTTTTTCTTAAAAATTGCAATTTTCATTTATGCTTGATGGAAAAGTTATGCCAAAATATTTTTCAAGTTACTTTATATAGCTATTGAAATATGAAATATATGTGTAAATATATTTGAACAGAAATATGTCTGTAATCGACTGTGTTTTGGAAGGAATATATTTAATATATAACATTCACAATCCAGCATTGTGAACAACTTATTTAGTATCAAATATATGCTATGAAATATATAATCTGACTGGATTCCAAGTAGAAGGAGCATACTTTGTTAAAAAGCCACAAGAGGGAGTAAAGAGTTGCTTTAAGAAAATTTCAATTTGTAAAAACATAAAGCCCTATATGTGCATATATCCAACATGTAGTGAGCAGCAAAGGTACAACAGGCAGAACTGGAAGATGACTCCAGGAACTGTCAGTGCTACCTGGCTAAAGAATGTCCCTCAGTGCTCTTAAGAAACTGAGACGCATTAATTATTCAGTTGATTTTTCTTCTCTGTTGTCGTGGTTTAACCCCAGCAGCAGCCAAGAACCAACAGCCTCTCACTCACTGCCCCACCAACGGGATGGGGAGAGAATCAGAAGGGTAAAAGCTACAAAAACTCATGGGTTGAGATAAAGACAGTTTAATAGAGAAAGCAAAAGCTGCACACACAAGCAAAGCAAAACGAGGAATGAATTCACTGCTTCCCACAGACAGGAGGTGTTCAGCATCTCCAGGAGAGCAGGGCCCATCACGCGTAACGGTTCCTTGGGAAGACAAACACCATCACTCCAGATGTCCCCCCTTCCTCCTTCTTCCTCCCACCTTATACACTGAGCATGATGTGCTATGGTATGGAATATCCCTTGGGTCAGTTTGGGTCACCTGTCCCAGCTGTGTCTCCTCCCAATCTCCCATGCATCCCCAACTCCCTTGCCAGTGTGGCAGGATGGAAAGCAGCAAAGGCCTTGGCTCTGTGTGAGCTCTGCTCAGCAATGACAAAAACATCTCTGCATTATCAACTCTGTGTTCTGCACAAAACCCAAACATAGCCCCATACTAGCCTCTGTGAAGAAAGTTAACTCTACTCCAGCTCAAACCAGCTCATCTATTCTGTTTTTATATAGTGACAGAAACAACTTAAATCTATACACATACTTTTTATTCAAGTTCAGCAATAGCTTTTAAAGACATCTTTCATGTCTGTCACATTTTGTGTGCTACTACATTGAAAATCTTTTGGTTTGCCTGCAGTGAAACATCACCACAATGCAACCTACGTAAGAACGGAGTGGTAGGAGATGTGGGTTGTCAGCAAATCCCAGGCTGTGTTTGCAAAGTGCCACAGGGATGTGACAGTCAGGCAGGTGCCAGCTGATGGAGAGAAGGGAGAAAGCAACATATGGGCTGTGTGTGCAGCACTGCCTCAGAACCACCAGGAGCCTCCTTGCAGCTCTTGCCACAGGCTAGGCAAGGACAGGAGCACAGAGGGGGAAGACATGAATTTTGCAGTCCCCAAAACACCATTTTTCTCACTCTGTTTTCCACCCACTGGCAGAACCAGCACTGTACTAACCAGGCTTTATGGTACCACTTCAGGAACGTGAAACACTGTCAAAACATTTCATTTCTGCATCTGGCTTTCTTAGATATGCTGTGCTTTCAGTGGACTTTTATTTATTTCCTTTTCCACTGAAATCCTGCATTTTCTTATAGGTGTTGGAATGGTCTGTGGCTTCTGGTGGATGGCCATGAGAAGGTGCCATTTGGTACTGCTCTGAACTCCCACAGTGTCTTCACCTCATGTCCTGACCTCATCCAGAGGGCTAGGGAATATAGATTTGCTTTCCAATGTAGATCTGCTTTGGTCAAAATTTACCTTTAATATAGATATGAAAGAAAAGGTGATTCATAAAGTCATACCTTTAATATAGATATGAAAGAAAAGATGACTCATAAAGTCGAATGTGTATGAAGTGTCTTTTAGCTAATTGTTCTCCCTATCAAAGTACTGTTTGTATGTAATATAATGATTGAGGGATTGTTTCAGTCTTTGTGCAATCCTGAATGCAATTTTATTTTTCTGTGCATTTGCTTTAGTATTAAGGTAGCTGTTCTGTCTTTGTTCATGATCACATCTTAAAAATGTTTTTCCATGATAGTTAGGAAAACAGGCTAAAGTGTTTCTCTAGTGGAACTGCTAAATCTCTATGTATGACAACAGCTGTTCCTAGAGCAATTGTTACTCCTAGATCAGCACCTCTCAAGTCCTGATGACATTTCTGCAGGCTATGTAATATTTTTTTCTGCTGACTGTGTCTGGGAGCCCAGCTGTGAACCTGTAAGGGAAAGCAATGCTATTGTGTTTCCACTTCCTCCTCATCAACAAGCAAGGGCTGTGTCAGACCCCACTGGAATGCTGCAGGCTGGGAAGGAAATCAAATTTTCAGCACCAAGGTTTCCTAAGGTGATTATGCAAAGCTTGGCTAAGACTACTCAGGAAAGGGAAAAAAATAAGCATTACTGTGTAGAAGCAGCAGATGATTATCATTAATTGAATGCATGTATTTGGCAACAAGGAAAGATAGTACATACTGTGCTATAACATACCAGATGGCTTCCCAGAGAGACTCTTCTGAACATGCTAATATGTTGTGAACAACACCAGACTAATCAAATACAGAGGCATTTGCTTGAGACTTAATGAAAGCTGAATAGCCCCACATGAAATTTCTCAGCTCCCAAACCTTGTCTTAAATTCTTTAAAGTCCTAAAATGCTTTTTCAGCACATGTATTTGATAAAGGTGTCCTATACCTACAATCTGGAGCATTAAGGCTACTTGCAAGAGTGCTAGTGAGAAGGGGCTGGAAACCAGCCTAGGAAAGGAGCAGACAGACTGCACCAGTGAGGACTTGTGAAATATGGCCAAATCAGTACAGTTTCACCTAAGCAACAGGTTTATTAGGCATACTGGTGAGTGTTTTCTAAGAAGGATAATATGGACCAATCTTGGCAAAAGGGTAATCAGGATTAGTTTTCTCCAACAGAAAATGTCTTTCTTTGGGAAGTATATAACAGGTCACAGGGTGACAAGGTAGCTTACAGACAGACTTGAGTGCTGGAGGAGATGGCAAAGACCTGTGACTTCTCCTCAGCCTGCAGAGCAATATGCTCAAGTGAGAAAATTAATGACTGCTGGGGAAAGCTTCTGTTTTTAACTCTGTCCTGCAAAGATGGTTTTGGCTTATAGCTTATGACCATTGCATGGCAGCTAACTCATCATGCCCATCATATAAGATCAAAAAGGAGACAGATTCATAACTCCTGAAGATTGTAGTTCTAGGGCTTGCCATGTAAGCAATCAGCTTAGAGTAAATAGATTCATAAGTTTCAGAATGGAAGCACTCCCACTATGGAGGTCAGTGGAAAAACCTGAAGATGTCATTGTGAGAGTTAATGGAGTTGAAACTCTTGAAACTCTTAGAGGAGCTCCTCTCAAGAGAGACATAATTTCATACAAGCCTATCTTCATAAAGCCTGAGGGTAGTCTGTCCCTTTTACATTTTGTTTCTCACCTATAAAATGTGTAGTAGTTTTCTTTATCCTAATTGCTTTAACTGTTAGAGAGGAAATAATCTGAAGTGGCAGACTGGATGTTTAATGCTTCCAAACATGGCTATTCCTGCAGTTCTTCAGACATCTACATGTACAAGTTAATGCTAATATTTTGGGCCTTACCCCTCTGTGGATATCTGTGCATTTACAGTGAAGAGGTTGGCTTTTGAAGCCCACTCCTTTATTCTTTGTGCCTTAATTGTGAAGAACTCAAAATTGTTTACAGAAGAGAGTAGGATAGCCTAGATAACAGCCAGAATAGGTTTTACATTAACTATCTAAAAGTTCACATTTAATGTATGCCAGATTTAACAGAAATATCCCTGGATGTAACTTTGCATCATTCTCTCCTTTTGACTATAGGAGAGCTATAGGTTTTAGAGCATCAGCTTCACTATTACACAAGAAATATTTTGTAAATATAGGATTTCCCACTCTAAATCCAAGATCAATAGACTTATAAAATCATAGAATCATAAAATAGCTGAATTGGAAGGGATCTTTTGAAGGCCACCTAGTCCAACCTCCCTGCCATGGGCAGGGACAGCTTCAATTAGACCAGGTTGCTGGGAGCTCTGCCATACCTGACCTTGAATGTTTCCAAGGATGGAGCATCCACCACCTCTCTGGGCAACTTGTTGCTGTGTTTTATCTTCCTCATTATAAAAGACTTCTTATATCTTTTCTAAACCTACCCTCTTTCTGTTTAAAGCTATTGCCACTTGTCCTATCCCTATATGCCATATAAAAAAATCCCTCTCCAGCTTTCCTGTAAGCACTTTATAGGTACTGGAAGGTGCTATAAGGTCTTCCCAGAGCCTTCTCTTGTCCAGGCTGAACAACCTGAACTCTCTCAGCCTTCCCTGCCAGAAAAGGTGCTCCTCCCTCTAATCATCTTAGTGGCCATCCTCTGAACTCACTCCAGGAGATCAATGTCCTTCCAGTACTGAGGACCCCAGAGCTGGATGAAGTATTCTGGGTGAGCAAAGTAAAGGGAAAGTGAAGTGAAGGGGCACAGGTTGTCTTCTTACAGATTAAAGAAGAAAGGATAAGTTTTTCATAGGATCAATTAGAAAAACAATGACTTTAAAGAACTCGTGAAGATTGTAGTTCTAGGGCTTGCCATGTAAGCAATCAGCTTAGAGTAAATAGAAATTTTGCATATTGAACCGTTTTTGCAGATAAATCTACTTACATGCTTTCCTGTTGTGCAATCAGAAACAAAAACTAGGAAAAACTGAATCCACACATGCAACAAAAATAAATTTAGTTCCAAGATAAGCACTGCAAAAGAGTTTCCTTTAGTTTTGCTTGTATTGATTTTCCTGTTGAAATTTGCTAGTATTCTAAGCGGAAATGACCGAAATAATTTTGATATAGTTTTTCACTCAATCAGTGCCTGCAGATTTAAATCCAGTGCTTGAAGTACTGTCTTTAAAAAGACACTCTATTTATTTAGAGTTCAGTGCTGTATATATGATCCAAAATTGCAGACTTTTGGGATTTGTCACAGGCTTTTGTTCTGCTTTAATAGTTTGCAAAATGTATGGGAAACAGTAGGTGTAAAAGGAAATGTAGGAAATTTGCTAGGTAAGAGTCTCTAAGTGGCATAAAAAGGGCCAGCCAGATATTCTGACCTTGTTCCTAGTTTAATTTGCCATAGAGGACACATTAGGACATAGGGAGCATTATGAATTCTGGCATTTTTTACCAGTGCAATAGATTGCACAGAAGTGTATTGAGTTTTGAGTTTGGGCCAACGAGGCTTTCTGCTGCCATAAGACTTAGAGGTTGCAAGTACAGTGAAGAGAAGAATATTTATATTTTGAGCAATTTAAGAATAAAGCTAGGCTACGATGCTTAATACCAAATATTCCTTGCAAATATTTCCATTAGGGATTTTGGTTCTCTGTGAGAAAAAAAAAACCTAAAAATGTGTAGTTTGATCCAAAAGCAAAATTATTTTTCATTGAAACTGAAATGAGAAAAGCACTGTCTGGTACACAAGAGAAAGGAACAAATCTCAAAACCTCATAAGCTAAGAAAAAAATCTAGTTGCCAAATTTTGCTGAGCCTCTGACTTCAGCTTCTCTAGGATGTGAAGGATCTTTTTATCATGTATGTTTGATGAGTACACTAGCTTCTGACTGTAATTCTAAGCCAGCCATGTGAAGTGAAATAGCCTCACATTTTTAACTTGCCTCTTACTGTGTGGCATGATGTACAACTACTATATCAAAGTACTTAAAACTCTGTCAAGATAGATACAACCCAACTGGTACAGGGAATTAACTGTATTGATTAGGGAATTATTTTTCTCAGCAAATAGCATGGGAAACAACTCTGTAAACTGCTAGTAGTGTTCAATGTTTATTGAAATGTTACAAGTGCAATCCCTCTGAACCAGCAGCTTCGACCATGCCCCAGTGCTGAGGGGAAGAGCAGTGAGAAGCTACTACTGTGAGTGACTGCTAATCTCTTCACCTTTAGGTTTCAAACATGCTTTGTCAAAATAGCCCATAAATATGTGTATTGTTCACTGCCACTGGCTCCTAGCCACAAGGTCTAATCCTGTGCACCTCAGACTATAGGGATAGGCAGGCAAGGTAGCAAAATTTGCTGTATCCACAATATAATTACTTCCTTGCAGCACAGGTTTTGCCAGATCTTAAAGGGTGCACCCCACATAAGTCGGGAAATGCTTGTACTATGCAAGGGCAAATGGTGACCAATGGGTATTTGTTCACAAAATCTCTTTAGGAGGTACCAGTGTAGGCAGGAGCTGTTCTGCCTCTATCACAAAAATTGATTGCCTTGGCACAGAAAGAAAGTTTTAATTCGGCTGATCTCTACTACATGTTCCTGTTGCTCTTAGAGGCAAAGGCAGGAGCTGTTCTGCCTCTATCACAGAAATTGATTGCCTTGGCATAGAAAGAAAGTTTTAACTCGACTGATCTCTACTATATGTTCCTGTTGCTCTTAGAGGCACTTAATAGCTCTCATATAAATAAAAAATGTTTTCTGAGAAAAGCAGTTACATTAGTAGTGGAGAAAATGACTCTTTTTTCAATATGCTACCTTAATTTAGAATCTGTGGGACAATGGTGACAAACTGAAGCAGACTTGTTTGGTTTGGGTGAAATGGTGTTGTCTAATTAGGGGTTGAAAAAAAATTTAAAAAAAGGGAAAAATCCTTTTTTTTTCTGTGAATAATTGATTCTATTACTGTTCAGAATATCATGCTCTCTGCAGCCATTTCTAAAAAATAATAGGTCTTCTTTTAAGCCTGTTGCTTCACAGTAAATAAGAGTATATTGTCTGAAATGTATTATTCTGCAGGGATTGTGTGAAGTAACCTAGCAAGGGAGACACAGTTTTCTTAACAGCATCACATTTCAAAGTGTGTTTATAAAGCAGAATCAAGTGCTACATTCAGCACCAAAAAAAACCCAACCCAAAACAACAAAAAACCCAAAAAATCCCCCCAAACCCTCAACCAACCAAAAAACCCAAACCTACAACAACAACAAAAAACAAACAGCAAAAGTAATAAGAAACTATTTTTTTCGATTTTTTTCCCGATTTTTTCGATGTTTTTACGATTCACAAGAACCTACAGTCGCTGGACACTGTGAATTCAGAAACTGCAGAGTTTGGAAACCACTAGATGGTGGTAAATACCTGTCGAGAAGTGTGTGCCAAGCGACTCTTCCTACTTTGTGTCGCCTGAAAAAGGACTGAAGGGACTTGTGACTTCGGTAAGAAACACTCCTCTGTCATATTGGTGCTCTGGTCTACTTTTTTCTTTTCTTTTCTTTCAGTTTTGCCTGATTCAGGTTAACGAAGTTCAGCAGTTTCAAATTAATGAAACCTCAAGAAATTCTTCATCAATACGTTTCGGTATGGATTACTATATACATAAATTAGTATGTGGCACACACTATCTAAAGCTCCAACCTAAATGCAAACTAGGGGTAAAACACCTAGAACTAAAATGCACTTCTTGGAAATAGTAGTTTCTTCCACTCTAGCTAATAAAAAAGAAATTATTGGTGACTAAAAGTAACTATGAGTCTCTCCATGTTTTTGTTTGCTTTGCTGAACCTGATACAGCTTGGGGTCATCAGTCCTCAAGGACAACCTTGGCTCTGCCTTCTACAGAAATGTTCAGTCATTTTGGAGGATGAAGTAGAAAGTACAATTCATATGATAGCAAAGAACAATGGGCTAGTTTCTCTTCAGATTGATGATCAGCAGTTTAGAAGACAACCCTAGCAAGTGTTTTATGACAAATGTGTGAGAACATTCCCATGATGGATCACAATGTGGAGGCCACATTTTTTTTCCTATGACCCAGCACAATGTGCCAAGAGCAGAAAAAAGTTCACCATAAATTCAACAAAATTCAACAAAACAAGGTGAAACAGATTTGCTACGCTGACTGTATCGCATACATCTGTATGTCATGGTCTGATGGTTCAACAAAACAAGGTGAAACAGATTTGTTACGTTGACTATATCGCATACGTATGTATGTCATGGTCTGATGTTTATGGATAGATTCAGGAAAACATGAAGAGAAGCAAGTACTCTTCCATTGCAGCTGTGATTGGGTTTGACACCAGGCAAAGTAAATATGAGAGGTTCAAAAACATAGTTTTAGATTTATTTTTCCTACTAAAAGTAGTATAGACTCATCTTAATGCTAAAATGTTTATATGCTGCTGTTTTTCTGCAGAAAAATCGGATTCAGCTCAAAAGGGCAGGTCTTCCTATCAAAAGAACCCAATGAGAATACTGATTCTTGCAGTGGGAATCAAGATGTATGATACTGAACATGTAAAATGACAACATAATGACAATTCCAGATTCCTAATTCCCCAGTAGAAACGAGGCAGATGAACTGTCTCCAGAACTGACTGAGTTTATGTGTATTTCCCCCCACCTCTCCCCGAGGAGACATGGTTGATTGTTCAACTCACCTGTTGACTGAAAGAGAATGCCCTCTGATTTTTATTCCTGGAGAAAGCTCAGAGGAACAACTCCCTGACTGTTAAAGCACTTTGCCAAGTGGCTGGTGGTTAGCTTCCTTCTAAACTGGTTACAATCAGCAGCTTCAAATCTCATAAGCACATCCTGGGTTAGCAACAGAAAGCAACACAGCTGCAACCAAGGAGAAATTTCAAGCATTCTGTGCACAAAGACTTTTCAAAACATGTTTTCCAGCTGATTGAAAAGAGTAGAGAGAAATAAGAGACAGTTTACTCGGGTCTTTTTGAAAATGCATATGGCAGGTGTATTGTTTCTTTCATACCTTTTGAATGGGCTAATAACAAATTACTTCAAAGAGGTCATATTTATTGCTTCAACCAGTTCACAGATCAGGTGGATTCCAGACTTCACATTGGTGTCAGGAATAGACAGAGACAGAAGGTTCAGGATTTTGCCTCTCTCTCCCTATCCACAAGTCTGTGCTCCAACCTCTCACCTGGTTTGTCTCTGTATCAATGCTTATCTTAAACATATTTCTTCTCTGTAATAACAACTGGTTCCTCCACTGATATTCAAACACTGAAATGTGGAGAGAGGGCCAGGATAGTGTTATGGTGATATGTTAAATGTGTGACATTTTGAAAACAAAATACAACAGAAATACAGACAGAGAACTACCACCTACATTTTGGGTGAAACACATGAGTAAGTAAATAACCTTAACTGAGGTGCATGTATTTGAAATCAGAACCTTTGTATTTACTGACACAAAAGCTTAGCAGCCTCCCTTGTAGGACTGCAGGAGGAGCAGCTGTAGATACTTTGCTTTGGCTATTTAATTAATATCTCCCTGCCTTTGGGATATTTGCACAGCAGCAAAGCTTTAAAAGAAGTGTGTTGCAGCTTCAGCATTTAGTGAAGACTAAAATCCATTTTCTATTTACCTTGACCTTTGAGCACCATATACATTTAACCATATAAAAATTTTAACCTCCTTCCAAAGCAGCTTCTTGAAAAGATTTGTACTGCTGATTTGAGATTGCTAGGCAAAGGGGATGTATAGGGTATGTCTGTATTTTTTTTTCTGTCCCTTAATCTGTTAAGGAAACACTTGGGCACACTCAGTCAATATTGTATTGAGACATTTGGGGACTCACAGCCAGCTGCTTGTTGGCTGGATCAATATCAAAGGCAGATCTGGAGCAAGACAGACTTTGGAGGGTCAGAGACCGTAGTAGAGAAAGAACCAACTGTAGAGAAATGAGACTGCAGAACTGCAAGCTTTCTTTCAATGTCATGTTGAACCACTTAAACATATTTTTTCCTAACTCTACATTAGTATTTTGCCTTTCAACAGGACAGTGTAGCCAAATTCAATAGAAATTACCATACTTATTAAATGGCAATTAGGGTTTGTTTGCTGCATTGCATTTCTTCCAAATTAATTTACTATTGCTATATTGGTGAACAGTTAAACCATTTGATATGGTTGAATGTGCACATTAATATAATTTAAAGAGCATAATGATTACCCATTTTATTACTTCTGTATTGTAATGCTGAATTAATTTATGCCAGTTATAGTTGATTATTATGGTTATTAACATCAGTAAGTGCCCTTTAACAATCAGTTGAGATCTAACACTAACTGCCTTGTTAGAGCTGAATTAAATGCTGGAGACACTCTGCTCACTCTGTAACCCTATCCAGTTTCACTGCAGTTTTCTTCCTTTTACCTAGTAACCTCAGAAGCTGGATTAACTGCAGCAATTATATGCCTTATTAGCAATAAACAATACTAGCTGGCTGCTGGTGGCTATTGTGCCACAGGTGCACATAGCCATTACAGCTGTCTCAGCAGACAGAGGGGGATACAGCAAGACCTCTTCTCTCTGGAGTGGCTAATCTGCAGGAAATAGAAGGTGTTTGAGCCTGCTAATGACAAGGAATGAGGGACAATGTTGACATGCTCCATAAAGCCTCAGAACGAGGTAAAAGAAACGTTGGCTGCTGCCTGTCTATGGCTAACTAAAGAGCCATGATTTATATTTTTTAAAATTTCTGCATGAACAAACTGCAATGCTCACAGCTGATATAAAATATGTAGCAAGTATAATTTCAATGTTCTTGATTTTTACCTATACTAAATTGCTTCACATGGATAAATATTGCCACTTCCAGATGCATAAGATAATTTAACCATTGATTAAATGCAAGTCTATTTTTAACTAGAAATTCAAGGGTAGTATCCGAATTTTAAAATCATGCTAAACCTTGCAAAGTTTTCTTCATTTCAGGAAAGGGTAGAAGTGTTCTGGTCCCTTCCCCAAATCTTTGTTTCCTTCATTTTCCTCATTAAATTCCTAATGTCAATAGAGACAATAGAGATTTTGCTGTAAAGGCCTTTTCTTAAGGTGCTGCAGAGACAGGAGATGTTGCAGAGACAATAGCAGGGCAGAGAAAACTTGGATGATCTCACAGGTTCCAGAAACCTTGCTAAAGGCAAACCAGTAACCTGCTGTCTGCCCAAGATCCTTGAAGCAAACAATTTCCTTGCAACTGGAGAAAATGTCCAGTGTCTGCATAATGATACTGATTTTTTTACTAGTCCAAATACTAAATAAACTTTGGTGACTGCAGATGCTGAATAATGATATAGCACTTGGGGGAATTCTTGCCATTTGTTTATAATAGAGACCATTGGAGAAAATATTACATATATTGGGTTTCATAGAACTTGACTAATTGGGGTTTCATTGAGGGTTATATGTGGTTGAAACTTCACACAGTGTTTGCATGTCTGATTGGTGTACTATAAAGCTTTTAAGCAGTGTCTTCACATCCATATCCCAGGACTTATGGTCTATTTTTTCTGTATCTGTATCTTTCTACGTGTGTATCTGTTTACCTTTAAACAGGCATACAAAAATGCCACTAGCACAAGATGCTGTGTCATGGTTTAACCCCAGCCAGCCACTAATCACCATGCAGCCACTTGCTTACATGGCTAAGAAACAAGATGTCACTGAAGGGGGTGGGAAAAGGTGCACAGAGCAATGGCAGAAAAATCAAATAGTAACCACATTATCATTTCAGCTAGATCTTACTTTGGAATGGTAGGTACAGGCCCTTTCTGAGTCTGGCTCAGCTAAATAAGTCTGTAAATTCATATCCTTCTTTGTCAGTTAAAGAGGAAAAGCTGCAGATCTTCAGGGCAAAGAATGAACACTAGTGCAATGTACTAAGGTTGAGAGTAGTTTCTTTGATGGTATCCCCTTTCCCAGCCTCTCTGTCTAGGATCACACACCCAGAGCACACCCTTGGGAGGGCTGGAGAATGAATCCAGATACTCCTTTCCACTTCAGCCTGAAATCCAATAACTCCATGGACCAGTATATTGCCAGAAGGATAAGACAAAAATGCACAAAAAGCAGCTGCAGGAAAGCAATCATCAACTCCAAACTAGAGCAGAAGAAGAGAGTCTAATCTCAGACCAGTCTCACCCCAAATAAAATAATTGCTTTATGAGCTGCTGTCAAACCCCTAAGTAATAGTGGCCACAGAAGAATTGGGTTTGACAAGGTGAGCAGCAGATGCCAGAATTAATCAGGATGCTAGACTGTGTAAAAGAGAATGGCCTAGAAGGTCCACAGAAATCTTACACTAATTAGAAGCAAGAATATCAATTGATCCCTGTATATAGTGCAGAGGCAATTTCTGTGTGGTATAAGAGACCCCCAGAAACCATGTATAACCTTGCAAGGAGGAAGATGTGAAAGGATTCATTACTGTTCTTAATAGCAATGGTGTGCAGGGTGCCTGAGCCCTTGGGCAGATAAGTTCCAAAAGCTGGAAACACAGTTTGGTAAAAGACAGTAAAATACAAGTTAAAACCTTACAAATAAAAGTATGGGACAAAATAATCAAGCCAACAAAAATAAAATAATAGTCATACCTATTAAATACAGAAACTCATTTTAATGAATTCCTTGAGCCAGAAGTAGGAAATTGGATAATGAGAGGAGCAACTGAGGAGGAGGGGAGAAAACATTTATGGAAAATACACTGGCACTGTGTTTTCATGACAGGATGTGAAGTAGGCTTTATTTAAGGTGATAAAGATGATCAAGGGGAAAAAATCCTGCTTTATGAATTTTGCTAGGAAGAAGTAATGGAAGGTTTGAGACTAAAAGTTTGGATGTACCACCTCCTGCCACTATAAGCACAGAGGAACCCTTTTACTCCATATGCAGCTTCCAGACTCAGACCTGTCAAAACTGGCAGGTTCACAGGCAGTAGGTTTTATGTGTCTCATTTTTGGGCATATCATAGATACTCAGTAGATCTGCATGGACGTGACAAGCCTGCTACATCACAGACCAGTCTGAACTCTGCAAAGCAGAAGAGCTTTCTCCTCAGTGTGCAGGAGAGCTGCTCTTTATAGACACCATGGTCATCTGTCTGGGATTTTTGAAGGTCTGGTAGCCCAGGTTGCTAGCCATCCTGAAATCTAGCAGTCTACCATCGAGACCCAGAAAGCTGGCAAGCGTGAAATGTTTTTCCTTTTCTTCTGTAAATGAGAATTTTTCTCACAACTCCTTTAAAATACAGCACTCCTTTCTGGCCTCTGAACATGTGCTCACAGCTGGGGAAGAGGGGACAGCAGTCTGCTACCAGTGGGCATTTCATTGAGGTATATCATTCTCTTTTGGAAAAAGCATGCTGGCAGCTGTTGCTCAATACCCTTCTGACTTATGTGTTTACATGCATCATATTCACAGAGTTCTTTATCTTCCAGTATTTGTCCAGGATTCAAAACATGACTTTGGACCCATCCTGGACCTGATGTGATTGGATTCTGCAGTGTCCTTCCCCTGACAAGCTGCCCAGATTTCATTTTTGACTGGCTAAATCCTACTGAATATCATGTATCTTCCAGGTGTTATGTGAACTCCATATGCCTCAATAAAGCAGTCCAAAGAAATCTTACACTAATTAGAAGTTAAGAAGACCTCTTAACAGGCTGTTGCCACTGTATCTTGTCTTACTGGTTGCTTTTTGTTATGCAATCTATTCCCTTAATATGTGATGAAGAGATATGACTTAGTGGTTCAGATGATCAGATTCATACTGATATCAGCCCACCAAAGCCAAGCCATTTTACCCCTCTTTTGTGTCAGCCTTCTCCTCTTGCTCCTTTCTTTTTGTTCCTTGTTTTACAGCAGCAAATACAGGCTTCAGATGAGATGAGGTCCTCAGTGTATTTAGCATAATAGTAATGCATAAAAAAGACTACCATTCCTCCAGAGAGTTTAGATCCATGTTCAGACAGCCTAACTCCCACTGAAATCCTCATGTCCAACGATTTCAACAGTTTGTTTCTAAGTTATAGTTGTCCTTGTTTAGACTCAGAAGCAGAAACTGAAACACACAGCATCCTCTAATATTTCTGTGGCAGGACACAGCACAGAAGGAAGGTTCCTCCTTTGAGATTTAAGTTCTGTACAGTGTTATTTGTGTCCCCACTTTTAACCCAAGGATGCTAATATTTCTGTATGAAAATTGTATGATCTTCCTTACTCCTGTGCAGGACAGTGTTTAATGATGCCTCCCTTCCAGTCTGCAGGTTTGCTGCCTATCTAATGTCAGCTCAATAAAACAGTCCAGCTTTGAGGAGAGCCAAACTGGCTGCTCCTGTGCATTCTGTATGCTCTCATACACATACTGCAGGCCTTCCTGCAAGATGCCTGTCTGACAGGTTCCTGCAGCCTTCTGAGACAGCCAGGGTGAGAATAAGAGAGACACGTTCAGAAGGAGTTGAATTTAGTGTGTCAGAAGTAAGAGCAGCCCTTGAAACCTCTTTGGGGATGAGGGGGCTGGGGAGCAAACTCTGGTTTGCAAACAGCTGAAACTTCACCCCCTCCTTTCTCTCTCTCTCCATGTAGCACCCTTATATTTCAATGCTGTGCTTTTTAAATTCCTCCTGGGGTGACTATTTACATATTATAATGTGAAGTAATGAAGGGAAAGGGATGTTATGCAAAGCAATTGCCTCTCGTCCTCCTCTCCTGAGTGCAAGGGCCAAGCACATTTCCTGCCATCTGTTTAACTCCATCTCCTGATGCTCATAATGAACCTGGCAGTGCTGGGCAGATGGAAATCACTGGCAGGCATAGCTGTTTACTTGTAAAGGCAGCCCTAATTTGTTAGACTTGCCAGGCAAGTCCCCAGTGGTCAGATATTTCATAGTGATGGAGGGTTATTAAAAGAGCTCAGGTGAAGAAAGCTCTTCCCAGCATATGGGCCTGAGCTGAAGGCTGAGTTTTGCTGCTGTGCCAGAACAGCAGCAGAGCTCAATGCTGCTTTGAGCAGAACTGGGGCCAGGCTCACTGACATTGTCTGGTGTCAGTTGTCACTCAGTCCCACACTGACCTGGGCTTCGTTAGCTATACAGCCATCTGCCACAGATCATATTTATCTCAACTTAAGACCTTAATAAAGAATAAGAGGAGAAATGTGATTAGGCTTTTGTGTGTTGGCTACAAGACCATTTGCCTTGTGAAAGGCACACAGGCAGCTATTCCAGTGAAAAAGCCTTTTTTAGAAAATAAAAGGATAACTGAATAAAATGTGGGTGTCATGAGAGCACTCTAGGGGCTGCTGGTTTGTTTCTCTGTCTACATCATTCATATCTTTTTTTTTTTTGTCCCCCCTCTCATGCCCTTCACTCTGGTATGAAGGGATAAGAAACTGAAATAAATAAATATTTAGCATCACTGAAGTTAACTTGTCAATAAAAAATTTTTAAAGTGGAAAAAGAGAGGAGATTAGAGAAATGTGAGTCATTTAATACATGGGACTTAAAGGAGAAATTCTGTTTCTATTACAGTCTTACTCTTCCCTTTTTAAAATTTGCCAAATATATTACATATGGGGACAATTTTTGACAGCCTCATCAAATCATGTGTAGATGATAGTTCGAATAAAAAATAAGTCAGAAAGCTGTTATAGAAATAATTTCTTAGAAATTTCTGACTAACCTCTTATCTTCCAGGCAACTGAGCATTTTAAAATAATATTTTGAAATATTTTGTACAAGATGCACATTTTGTTTAGAAGTGAAGACCAAGTGTATAGAGAGATGCATTCAGATTTTTCTGGTCGAAAGCCAATATTTTCCCTGTGCAAGCTATGTTGATGCATATTTACCCATTCTGCCAACACATTTGACATTCCTTACTCTGAACTGTGGTTTCCTTGCACAAAAACACTCCTTGCTGTTCTGGAATTATCATGTTTTGAGGCTTGCTTGAAATGGAAGGTGAGGAAAAAAAAGAAAGTTGCACCATTTACTTACAAAAAATGTATTTCAGGGAACATCCATCAGCCACGTGGTCATCACCAGCCTCTCAGTATCCATAAAATGCAAGGGGATATATAAACAGTGGTTGTTTGAGTAAACTAATTGGCAAGTAACTCTGAATCCATGAGGTAAAAGATGAGTTTAACAACTGGTGGAGAGACAATTCATCATAGCTCTACTATGAATTATTGACCAAGACTCTTTCCTTTTCTTCTTTTTCTGTTAAGATGCCACATTGTTTTCTGCAATGTCATGCTGCATGTGTAATGAAAATAGACTTTATCCAAACAGAATTTGACTCATTTTTTTGTCTAGGAAAACAGTCAATCTTGGACAGAATAGAGCAGAGTAAGTGTAATTGTGATTGGGTCCAAAACAAGCATCCACACAGGTATAAGAGTGATTTATTTCTCTTTTAATAGAAAGCAAGTCTCCATATTTTATGGCTGTTCTAAAATATTAAAGAAAACCTGAAGGTTACTATACATCTAATTTAAAATGTTCAAGCATGATATGATTGTAATCCTGGTGTCAGAGGCTGTGATCCTGTTGACAGCTATTTTTATTAACTCTTTGAGACATACAGTGGTTTATGTAACAGCAGAAATAGACTCCAGTTTCTTACCTTTATATCAAATGAGTTCCCCAATATATCACCTTTAAAACACATGCTAAAATCTTTGCTAGAATGACAAATACCCATAATTCCTACTAAATTTAAGTACTGCCTCCCCTTAGCTTCCATTCCCTGTCTCCTTCAATCTGTGCATCAGCTTTCAGCTGTCAGCTTATATTAATATCATAGATTTCAGAAAGCAATGAAGACTAAAGCAAAATATCATATAGATAATATTTTTTCCTCTCTTTTTTTTTTTTTTTTTTCTTTTCTCAGTATCAAGGCAAATTAGTTATTTCTTCAGGGAAATAAAACAGCAGAGCAAATTCATGGCAATTTCCATAGTAAGTTAAAGAGGACTTTTCATTTAGCAGAAAGAAAAGCCAACTGAAAGTCACTGTTTCTACTCTGGTAGCACTATCACATCGAAAAAGCAAAGCAGCTTTTTACACAGAACTAAAATCTCGCATTGTAAAGCATTTATATAATTCTTTTCTCTTATAGGTTTGGGGTTTTGAGGGGGGGGGAGGGGGAAGAAATCAAAAATACACACACAAAAACCCTCACAGCAAAAGAAAAAATTCCCAACCAATAAACAAAAACAACCAACCATAAAGAACCTCAAATTTAAGTTCCAGTTGTTAGAATTTTGGTGTGCCAGAAGTCATACATTTGCTTAACATCTGAACTTTGCCATGTTGCCCTTTGTTATTTCTGAATACAATATATGGGAGAAACTCCTTTTTGACACTCCAAGCTGCTCAGTCTTTGACTTCTGAGCAAGTAAAACTCTGTTGTTAACTTTTTTCCTTTTCAATATAAGGGTCATCGTGGTCCAAGATGACAAACTAGCAAGCTTTTCATTAGCAGGTTATCAGAGAAATCAGCCCCAGTGCACCCATTTTGCAGAAATGCTGATCTAGAAAGGTTTCTTCCACCAGGTTTCAAAGGAGCCAGAAGGTGTTCAAGGTACTCTGTATACTGAAACACAATACATTTTGGCCAGCACTTGAGATTTGTTAATCCTTTCGTAAATATCTGTTTTTCTCCTAAAGCTGTAGAAAACATTTGAGCTTCTTTTTCTATGCAATATACTAGACCAACTAGAAAGTGGAATAGCTTTTAACATTCATGCGTGTTTAATTAGTCATCACATTTAAATTAGAACCTCTGTGAATTTTAGGTTTGCACTAAAATACAAATATCATGCATTTTTAAATAACCATAGGTTGCAATGGTGATTAAAGAAGAGATTTCATAGCAGAGGATCTTCATGTTGCAAAAGGGGGGAAAAAAAAGGGGTTGGCATTAAGACCACTGCAGAATCATATGCCTGAGTGCCTTCAAGTTACAGAACTTTTTCCATTACACTAACTCATGTTAACTCATTACATTAGCTTCAGGTGTTATTATTCCAAGGTCAAGAAACTTTCTATGACAAATACATAGCTACGTGTTCCAGTAGAAAGCACAGGAAAAATAATAGGAACAGTTTTGACAAATGACAAATACATAGCTACGTGTTCCAGTAAAAAGCACAGGAAAAATAATATGAACAGTTTTGACAAACATGGAAAATATCTCTCACATTCTTGAAGAAAAGAACAGTAGAAAAACCTGGCCATTCCTGAGTGTTTTCCCAGATGTGAAAGATTTCTGAATGTGGAATAATTGCCTTGCATTGTTTTACATACAATATGCAGGGAATGCTACTTAAAGAGAAACCAGTTTTGCCATTAATAATGGCTGCAATTAGGCTCTTTTTTATTTCTTGCTTTTTATTAATTACTTCACCACTTAAAATGGTGTCATTGGGGCAAGAACTTGGTTTCAAGCATCAGGTTAGCTTTGCATCACTGATGAATACTTTGAAAAGATTACTTAAGACCGAGTCATCCAAAGGAAATGACCTTTCATTCAAGGCAAAGTACATTATGAATTAATTTATCATTTTTCTTGAAGACTGATCAATTTATGCTCACATCTCCCTGTGTTAATTTTTCTTTAAAAAGCAACATCTTTCTTCATTTTCAATTCAGATTTTGAAACAGTTCTTTCAGATCTCTGGGTTCATCACTATATATATGTGTGTATATGTGTGTGTATATATATATATCAGAAAAGCAATAGTAGATATTCAGGACACTATGTTTATAACAGGAGAGTGGCTTTCTTTGTGAGTTGACAATGTTGGCTTGCACAGTATATATGAATCACTTCTTGTGTGACTAAGCACAGCTTTACTAGAGTAATGCTGTCTGCTGGTTTTGGCTGGAATAGAGCTAATTTTCATCATAGTAGCTAGTATGGGGCTGCATTTTGTATTTGTGGGGAAAAACTGTGTTGATAACACAGGATGTTTTAGTTACTGCTGAGCTACACAGTGAGCTGCACTACTCCTGAGTTACAAAGAACCAAGGGCTTTTCTGCCTCTCACCCTGCCCCACCAGCAAGGAGGCTGGGAATGCACGAGGGGCTGAGAGGGGACACAGCTGGGACAGCTGACCCCAAATTATGAAAGGAGTATCCCACATCATGTGGCACCATGATCACTATATAAAATTGTGGGAAGAAGAAGGAGGCAGGGTCTGTGTGTTTGTTCATTGTTCGTGTTTGTCTTCCCAAGACACCACTATGTGAGATGGAGTCTTCCTTTACTGGAGATGGCTGAACAGCTGCCTTCTGATGAGAAGTGGTGAATAAATTCCTTGTTTTGCTTTGTTTGTGTGTGTGGCCTTTGCTTTACCTGTTAAACAGTCTTTGCCTCAACCCACGAGTTTTTCCACTTTTACCCTCCTGTTTCTCTCCCCCATTCCACCCAGGGGTAGTGGGGAGGGAGGGAGTGGTTATGTGGGTGTGCTGGTTTGAGCTGGAGTAGAGTTAACTTTCTTCCCAGAGGCTAGTATGGGGCTATGTTTGGGTTTTGTGCTGAACACAGAGTTGATAATGCAGAGATGTTTTTGTTATTGTTGTTTTTGGGGATGCATGGGAGATTGGGAGGAGACACAGCTGGGACAGGTGACCCAAACTGACCCAAGGGATATTCCATACCATAGCACATCATGCTCAGTGTATAAGGTGGGAGGAAGAAGGAGGAAGGGGGGACATCTGGAGTGATGGTGTTTGTCTTCCCAAGGAACCGTTACGCGTGATGGGCCCTGCTCTCCTGGAGATGCTGAACACCTCCTGTCTGTGGGAAGCAGTGAATTCATTCCTTGTTTTGCTTTGCTTGTGTGTGCAGCTTTTGCTTTCTCTATTAAACTGTCTTTATCTCAACCCATGAGTTTTTGTAGCTTTTACCCTTCTGATTCTCTCCCCCATCCCGTTGGTGGGGGAGTGAGTGAGAGGCTGCTGGTTCTTGGCTGCTGCTGGGGTTAAACCACGACAGTGGGGCTGGGATTAAACCACAACTGTCAGTGAAACTAGTCATTAAACAGTAAATGCAAACAAATTGTCGAAACCTGTGAGGGAACTCAGTAAATAGAGAAAATTGTTTATAAAATAAAATATCTTAATAATGAATTCATTTACAAAATTGTAGGAATCTTCAATTATTTTTGGTATTGTCATAAAATACATTGGGCCAGAAAACAAAAGGAGTGTATATTAAGTATGGAGAAACTATATTCATTATCCAAAAGCTTGTACTCTATTTTATACATGGTGTGTATAATGTCACTTATAGGACTATAAATGTACTTTAGTGTAATGTAGTTCTATTCAAACTCTTACTGAATACTGCTTGAGTATTGGTTTAAGACAGATAACAAGGATGTGTACATCACTTTTAAAAATAAATTGTTTGACAGTATCTCCATAAATTTGCATTTTTCTAAAAAGCAAAAGAAGTGCTTAGCAATTCTTATTAAGATCCCTAAATATTTATTTGCAAACCTACTCATTTAAGATGATACTTTTCTCCCCAAAGATGACAAGAACCTTTAAAATAATTTCTATGTGGGTGTTCTTACTTTTCCATGACTTTTCATTCCTTCACATCATTTGTCAGATAGCCTGGAAAGCGATAGGACACTTTCCAGACTTCAATATTGAATGACCAAAGAGAAAGCCAATATTTCAATATCTTTAATTTTATTTTCCATACATTTGTTTTCTGTAGGGATTTGAACAATGGAATAGAGCTGGATGTCTAACCTATAACAGTTTCCTCATTTCACTGAATGTTGTTTTCCTAAGCATTTCAAAGGTCAATCAGCTGTTCATTAAGAACTTCTTCACTGTCACGTACATCGAAGAGGAAGGAAATGGTTCTAAATTTAACTTGAAAACACAGGGCAAAAAGTATACATCCTTCATCATAGGTGGTGAATGTAAGACTTCATGAAAATGTGAAACCAGAAGGCAGAAAAAGAGAGAAAAGCAGGGTAAATGCTCCTTGGATAAATCCAAGTGGTCAGTCACATCTCGAAGCATATTGACATCTCCCTCTGACTTTACAGTCAGAGTACCCACTTGTTGATAGTGGTACCATGCATACCTGGAGGGACTTACTTACCTTGCAGATGTCCTTTCCCTTAAAAATGGGGTCAGAAAACAGTATCTTAATTCACACAGTATGGTTGGTCTCAAGATGACCACAATTTGAATTCATGATACAGGCTCAGGATTTAAGCTGTGTATCAGAAGGGGGGAAAAAAAAGGCTATTCCATACTTGTAGATCTCTTTTATGTGTTCTTGTTGTCACCTTTTCCTGGCTAAGCTAGTCCACAAGTCTCTCAGTGTGCACATAATATGATCCAAGATCAAGTTTCCAGCTTTGATTTTGGCACTTATTCTTTATTTTTAGTCACATATCCCAGAGACATACTTGTTAGGGCTGTTTTCCAATACAATGCCAATGCTACTATAACAGAATATGATAAATCAACATAACAGTGGCAAGCAAGTAGTTCTTTAAAGAAATAGGCTCATCTCAGACTGCTTTCTTAAAATGCAGCTTCATTACTCAACCCTGGAGCTACCTGCGAGATAATCCCAAGAGCTCCTAAAATGAAGAATGGTAATATTCTTTGTAAGTAGGATTTATCAAGATCTGCTAAATTTAGGCTACTCTTACAAATTTAGTACAGCTCTAGGATTGAATTAGACTCAACCAATTTTATCTGTCTAAAATACAGGACTCCAATGTTAGTCAGTTGTTCCATAGTCAATGGAAAATGTTTCCTCCCAGATGACACTTCATCCTATCTATTTTAAACTTGTAGCTAATGAGGTCTGATTTAGCCTTTGGAGATGTCTGTATCTCTATGATGACTGTGATACAGGCTGTGCATTTTAATCACTCTAGTTAGGTTATGCTTAACCTCCTTAGTTGAGGCATCCTAAACTCCTACCAAAAAACTAATCTACCAGTTTCAAGGCAACAAATTTATTCTCCACTAACATAAGATACATATTTTTTCCCCTTAAATACTTCACCAGAGAATTATTGAGAGGGCAATACTCAGTGCAGATGTTTGTCATAACTTGGTGAAATTACTATTTGGAGGAGGGAAGTGGCAATTAGCCTTGGTACAAGCTGCTTAAAAGACATGGAAATTTAGATTGGGTTGCACATAGCAATACCTATACACAGTTATCCTGAGAAATGTAACTATGAAATGAGCGTTTTGAGAGCTTGTGTGACATTAATGGCAAACTTGGGTAAGGGAAGCTGATTCAAATCCAGGGTGGACAATACAGTCGCAATAGCTCAGTTGCTCTCAAGAATAAGAAAATTCCAATATTCAGCAATAACAGGAATATTATAATGCTGCTTAACTGTAACATAAAATGGAAAGTGTATTGTAATTTCCTTTGGCATGGTGGTTAGCATAGGAGGAGTAATCTCAAAGGAACAGTGTTCTGTCTGACCATATGCATGAATAGATGGCTGTCAAGTTTATAGTGCATTGTCTTCAGGCTGGCATCATGCCAGCCCTCAGGCAGGCAGGAGGAAGATATATGTGGAAAGAGGTAGTCAAATTGCTTCCCTATGGCTGCTTTATAAACATACATATGTTAAACACATTTATTAGGGCAATCAGCAGCAGCAAGTGCAAGGGCCCTTCTTCTCCCTCGTGAGGGATAGTTGTTGCTTACATAGGAGTGAGAAGTTGGAAGCTGGCCCAGAAATCTGGAAAGCATATTATGCCAGATTCCCCACGGAGGATCACTTTGCTGCCAACGTATCTTGCTCTGGGGTTTCGACACGCCATCAATCTGGAACCTGGCAGCCACCCCTCCCCAGCTCACCAGACACGGTGCAACTCTGAGGCTCAGATTGCAGCCCAGCCACTCGTGGAAGGGAGAGAGGAGGGAGGGAACCCAAAACCCTCCGCTGGACTTGCGGTCTGGGTTGCGCAGCTACAGAAAGTGGCTTGTTGCAGCAACGCTGCAGTTTGAATGACGTGCTTGCTGCTCTTTGTGGGACCATAAGCCATCACAACTGTTGCTGTTTGCACAGAGATATGGCCCTTAGCAAGGAGGAGGAGGAGGAAGAGCCTGTCGGGAGCTTTCAGACAAAGTGCTGTCAGTTACTTTTCAGTGTAAGTTGTGCTAATAGTTTTAAGACTCCAGAGAATTTTACAAATCTCAATTAAATCTCAAATAACTTCTACTCATGAGTGCAGCTGTTGTTCACAGAGCATTATACTCCTTGTGGGAAGTAAGTTACTGATTTCCTATTCTGGACTCCTCGACAAATGTGAAGGGAATATCAGTGATCCACATCACATTACGGGGCAGTAGATGCAGTCAGCACATTCTCAGCGTGGTCAGCCCTGCCCACATTCACTCAGCCCTCAATAGAGGTCAGGTTGCCTGTTTTGCCCTTGCTCCCCTCCTCCTTGCTCTATTTCCATGACATATTTTCAGGAGCATAAAAAAGAACCTGAGATAACCGAGAGATAAAATTCTAGGTCTAACAGCCAGTGATTCTTGATTTTCCTCCTCTTCCTCAGCAGCAGCTGATTATGCTCCTCATTTTGGTTGTGTTTACTACTTCTGTTTGACCCTGCCAAGTCTAAAGCCCCTGGCACTCTAATTATCAGTTCAGTGTAGAACTGCTATCCAGCCATTAGTAGTTGCAAATACTTGTTTTAGGGTTAGTCCCAGACACTTGAATTAATGCATTAACATGCATTGAAATTTTTTCTGTAGCTTAAGGCAAGTCATTACAGTTATCCTATGTTTGCAATAAACCAGTCCTGTCTCTCAGTTCATATCACATCTAGATTTTGAGAATTATGCACAGAACTAGGCACTGACCCTGCTATACAGCCATGAGGCTGGCCAAAGTTTAGACTTCGAATTAATCTCAAAAAAAGAGTGAGAACCACTCCATTGGAAGGCAAGTGCTGTTCCACCTAACCAACACCAAATTACTTTCATATCTTTGTAGCCTACTTAGACTTTTACACTTCTGGTCCCACACTATGAATTGGAGTGTGAAGCTGGAGGCAAACTCATGCTGGAGGCTTAGGGCAAGGTGCCCATTCTTTGAGACAGATGGGTGTGACATAGCTCCAGTTTGAAGCCCATCCAGTTGCATTAACTCATGCTGTCATTGAGCTAATTACTCCTACTAAAAGCTTGAATCTGACAGTACCCAGCTGGGCAGGCATGGCCTGAGAAAGGTGGATGCAGCTCAACCCCCAAAGCTGTATAGTAATTCAAATGGACATTGTTGATTTTTTTTCTATAAAATGTAAAGCTGGGAATCGGATCTGTAGTGAGACACACTGATTTAAATCTGGTGTCTACTGCAATAACAGACTGCTCCCAGAGGGGATTC
>NW_008689886.1:1094-3328 GCF_000695815.1 Acanthisitta chloris | reverse complement strand
AAGAGGTAAATGAAAACAATGAATTCCTGATGTGTGACTGGTATAAGAAGTGCAGGTTTCTCCCCTCCCATTTTGTTACTAAATATCACCAGTGAATTACCTAATTTTGATATATGTGTGGTCTGTAGCCATAGTCTGTGTCTGATATTTTAAAAGGGTTTCATTTTGTAACATATGTTCTGGACAGGAATCATCTCATGTAACATATGGTTTACAGGAACACAGGAAAATAGGGGAACTCTCAGTTAAAATCAGGAATTGCCTTCACCTCCCACACTGCCTTGAGTATTTAATAGGTAACTTGTTTGTTCTGTTTGTTACTTAAGGCTAAGAAAAAGTACACAACACACAAAAAATAAAATTGTCTCCACTTGGTCAGTTGTCAGTATATCTAGATATTTGTTTTGCCTCTTGTCACTTACAAATTTTGGAAATACAGAACCATGGAGAACATTTAAGTCCCTTGGTTTTCTATCTTTTCCTCTGCCTAAGTAGACACATGCACATGTAGGTATTTTATAGGCAACAGAAGTGGGAAAAGAGAGCTTTTAAATAAAATTTGATTTTACTTTCTGCATTTGCATCTGGGATTCATGTCTGAACTCTAAAGAGAATTTTTATCCTAATGGTCAAGTTTCATGTTTTGATTCCAGGTGTGTAGTTTGGATAACTGACCTTCTTTTTTTTTTTTTTAGGAAATTTGCATTATCTATGAAAAATCTAAAGCATGAGAAGATGCAAAGAAGACCTTAGAAAGTAGCCCTGGCTGTATTTAGAAGTTTTAAAAGCAAGTCAGTCTTTGGATTTGATAGAGACAATTTTGAATTAGAAAAGAAAGGTTTATGATGGAACTGGGTGACATCAGTGCAAGTCTTACAGTAATGGTTATTCTTAATTTATTTCTTGTTCAGAACAAAATGAGTTTCTTGTAATGAGATATGTGGGAATTTCAGAGTTCAATTTCAGTTAAACTTCTGCCAGATGAAAACTATAAAATTTGAAGCTTAAAATTACAGGTTAAAAATGCTTTGGTAGAGACTGAACTTCATCTTGAAACTCGTATGTGAAGTGAGGCAAAAAAATCCACATTTTGTATGTACCTAATAATATGCAGGAGTAATGAGCCTTCAGTTAAAAATAAATTTTATTTTCCCATACAATTCCAAAGGTAAAATTAACCTTTGTAAAAGAAACAGATGCTTGAAAAGATGCAAATGCCCTTGAAATGTACAAAAAACACATCTTATGTTGGAGTAGAAGATTATTCTCTCTTTGAAACTGGAAAATATGAATGAAGGTATAGTGAAGGTATAAAGCTGTCATTGATGTGTTTTCTTGTAATTTCACTGACTTCAGGTAATCTATGCTAATTGACACAAATAAATGTTGTTTTCTATGATGTTTCAAATAATCCCCATGACATTGAAATTTAGAAGAGTCCATGGGCTCTTTTGGTCCTTAAAATAGTTTGCCCTTAAAACTCAACACTATTTTATGCTAGCAAGACATAAAAAGCTTATTATTCGTCTTTGGTGTAAGAATTTTTATGTCAATTTTTTAGAGGAATCTTGAAATGGAAGCTTAATTCTAACTGACTTAATGTTGGCATGTTGAATTTTACAGCTTATAAAAACTCCTGAAGATAGTGTTAATGAGAAGCAGCTGTAGAGCTGATTTTTTCATATATTTTTCATGCCATTAAGAAACCTATTTTTAATTTTTTGGTATATATAGCATTCACTAAATTGACAGAAAGTTGTTTTTGAGAGTTGTCCCCCAGGCATTTTCAGAAATTTCAGGCTCTGGATTGGAGGAACTTCCAGACACTAATGAACATCCAGGTTGTCCAGGCTGGTTTCATGTAAGGTTTGCAGTGATGTACCACTGATAGCTGTGTACAATATACCAATCCATCTGCCATTTGCAGCTTTCTCTCAATGTCTGTGTATCTTGTTTTGGAGACTTCTTTTTGAGTTGTCTTTATTTTCTACTTACATTTTGGGATTTCTTTCCATAGAACTATCACAGAAAAAACAATCTATTTTTTTAGCATCTTTCCTCTACAGACATCAAAAAGCTCCTTATGTCTCAGGATCTACCTCAGTGCTAGTTACCATCTCACTTTCTTCTTCCTCCCTGAGACAAGAGAGTGGCTCCCTCCAAGCCTCAGGGAGGCTCCCTCGCCTCTGTGACTTCAGCTTTATATTAAAAAAAAAAAACTCAACAACATTCCA
>NW_008689886.1:0-1054 GCF_000695815.1 Acanthisitta chloris | reverse complement strand
TGCTCCTTTCTGCATCTCTTCCTGCCAGAGGAAATTAACAGTAATCCAATTCCTGTTCTTTGTATGTTCTACTGCATCAGTTTTTCCCAAACTGATCAAGTTTTCCTATCCAAACCACACAACTGATGCTGAGTTCAGACCTTCACTTAGACTCTGGTGACTTTGACACATGTCCTTCTTCTGAAAGTCTTGTTGGATCCTAATATCCTTAATGTCATTCTCCCTGGTGTCTCCATTTATGATTCAAGTGGTTCTCCCTATGTGAACCTTGAATGCCTCAATTCCTCCCTGAACCTTTCTCTACAGATAGCCACACAGGGCTCTGATGATGGAGTTTCTCTTATGCTGCACACCTCCTTGGATTATTTTACACAGAAATTCAATTTCCATCTCTGTGCTGACAATCTGCAGCAACACATCTCTCATTCAGACTGCCTCCTGTTCTGTGCAAAGTCTCAGACTGTCTCTGGTGCCTCATCATAGCTATTTAGGTATGAACTCAGGCACAGGAGGGTTAAAAACATCCTTCTCCAAGCCCTCATTCCAATTCAATTCTGCTTGATTATGTTAAACTGGAATGAACTATCCTGCAAGTCACTTCAGTCTGGGAAATTGAGTAGATTTTCCACTAGATCCTTTTACCAGGGTATGCTTAATTCTCAAACATTTGTTTCTAAATAACTTCTCAAAGACACTGCATTTCATGTCCTCTCATTTTCACCCAGGCTCTCACTGTGTCTCTTCTCACTCAGCTTAGGGTTTTCCCTCAGACACTCACACAGAAGCTATTCCTCTGCATACCAATCTGGGATGACTTTGTAAAGATATTTTTCCTGTTGTGCTGCTTTGTTTCTGTCCCCCCATTCTGATTTCTCCATCTACCAATTTCCCAGGCTGTCTTGCATCACACCTGAGCCATTCGTCCTCAAGTACTCCCAAAATATCAATATCTAAAAGTATTTTTCAAGCTTTAAGCACAAAAGGCATTGTTCTGGCAGCTTTGTTCAATTTTTTGGAAACTTCTTTCAAATCCTCTGTCCCACCCAATAATATT
>NW_008689885.1:0-4966 GCF_000695815.1 Acanthisitta chloris | reverse complement strand
GGCAAGGACACCTTCCAGTAGACCAGACTGCAGATGAGATGGGGATTGATGCAAGGCAAAGCTGAACTGTGTGTGCCTCTTCTCCCCACAGAGATGGACACCTTCAGCACCAAGAACTTGGCCCTGCAGGCTCAGAAGAAGCTCCTGAGCAAAATGGCCACCAAGACCATAGCCAACGTCTTCATTGATGACACCAGCAGTGAGATCCTGGATGAGCTGTACCGAGTCACCAAGGAGTACACCCACAACCGCAAGGAGGCTCAGAAGATCATCAAAAACCTCATCAAGATTGTGATGAAGTTGGGCGTCCTCTACCGCAACGGGCAGTTCAGCCCCGAGGAGCTGCTGGTCATGGAGCGTTTCCGCAAGAAGGTACACACCTTGGCCATGACAGCTGTGAGTTTCCACCAGATAGACTTCACCTTTGACCGTAGGGTCATGTCAGGTGTCCTCATGGAGTGCAGGGACCTGCTCCACCAGGCTGTCAACGGGCACCTGACAGCCAAGTCCCACTCACGGATCAACCACGTCTTCAACCACTTTGCGGACTACGAGTTCCTCTCGGCTCTCTACGGCCCCTCCGAGCCCTACCGCACCCACCTGAAGAGGATCTGTGAAGGGGTTAACAAGATGCTGGAGGAGGACAATATCTGAAGTTGGCCAAGCTTCAATTGGCAGCCAGACTGTGCCTCCTGTGAGGCCAAAGATGGGATGTACACATGCTTTGACCATCACTGGGATGTCCTCTCCTCCTCTGCAGTGCTCTCGTTTTCTCCTTGTTTCTACAAAAGACTCAACCTCTTGACTTTGTCAACCTCTTGATTTTGTTCAATCCTTTGCCCAGGGTCTGCAAACCCCTTCCCTGTGTGGGGCTGACTCCCCTTTCCAGGGGATCCTGAGATTTTGGGTTCCTGCTGTACAGTTTGTTTTCCTTTGCCCACCAAGTGTCCTTAGCTAAGGGTCCAAGGATTTGGACTCTTTGCCTTGAACTTTGTCATAACCCTCCTGGGGGAAAAACTAACCAAAGACTCGTGGTGTGTAGCACCTCTGAGGTGTCTCTGAGCAGGTGGGATGTTGCTGGGGTGAATGGTTGTGAGATCTCATAACTGGAGGGTTGTGGATCTCCATGGTTTTTCTTTCAGCAGCATCATGAAGTTGTGGGAGCAAATCATGGTCCAGATTTGCACTGCCCAGGGTAGGAAGTTGCTTCTGCATGGGCTTTGGTATCCTCAAAGACAAGTCCCTGAGAACAGAGGATCCCACCACACCTGGATGAGGGCAGGGAGGGAGCTGCTCCTTCCCTGCATCCAGGTACACCCAACTCCCCACCAGCCTCCTGTGATGGTACCACCACGAAGGCTCCAATGTTGTCCTTGGTGGTTATCCAGAGCTCTCCCTGGGATTCAGCCATTTTCCATGTCCTTGACTGAGTGATGGTTGTTCTTTTTTAGCAAACTCTGTAGCCCTGATGAGTTACTGAATAAACTCACCTGTGTGGCCTGGGAGCTCCATGTGGTTGTGATAGTGAGAAAATGAGCCCTGGGAAGAGCTGGGGTTGTCTTTGAGGTAGCAATGGCTCTCTGTGACCTGTGCTCTCCATCCCCCAGCATTGGTGTTTGTTGGGCTCTCCCTGCTCCATGGCACAGCAGCTCCTGGATTTGCATGGCCAGAGCAGAACCAATGGGAGAAACATGGTGTAAAACCCCAGTATAAACCAGTAGTAAAGGTCTGGGGTGCTGAGGGGAGCAGGGAATGGGATTGGAGAAGAGAAGGCTCCAGGGAGACCTTAGAGCCCCTTCCAGTGCCTAAAGGGGCTCCAGGAGAGCTGCAGAGGGACTTGGGACAAGGGATGGAGGGACAGGACACAGGGAATGGCTTTAATATAAAAGAGGGTAGATTTGGATTGGATATTGGGAAGGAATTGTTCCCTGGGAGGTGCTGAGGCTCTGGCACAGGTTGCCCAGAGAAGCTGTGGCTGTTCCATCCCTGGGAGTGTTCCAGGCCAGGGTGGACAGGGCTTGGAGCAACCTGAGCTGGTGGAAGGTGTCCCATGGCAGAGAATGAGACGGGATGAGCTTTAAGATCCCTTCCCACCCATACCACTCCATGAGTCTCTGAACTCCTGCTCCCAGCAGACACCCACAGGAGCTCCTCTCATCCCCACATGCCCTCACTGCTCAGCAGGAGCCAAAAAAGCCCAACCCTGACAGCAGGAAGCAGTGGGCGACTGACAGAGTGGGCTCTGAACAGCTCTCAGAGCAGGGATGCTCCTGCTGCAGCTGCTTCCAGAGTGCTGAGCTGGGATCTGAGCACTGAAAATTGCCCTTTTAGCATCCAAGCCACTGCACAATCTCAGCCTCCTTATCTCTGTGACCTTCTTGTGCCTCCTGTTCCATGGGATGTCTCCAGGCACGGGCGGCTGCCAGCGCTCGTGGGCAGAGAGCAGCTCCTCCGTGGCTCCTGCTTGCTGCTCCCTCCCCACCACTGGCTCGAGGCACTGATAACTTTCAGCCTTCAATGATTAAAGAAAAGAAATAAAGCCCCTATCTCTGTCATTTCACAGGTTTGGCTCCAGCTGCCACAGATAATTGCCTGACACGGCTCAGGGTGAGGGTAAAGCACATTTCCAGGTGTGTGTGTGTGTGTGAACACAGCCAGGATCCATCAAGGTGCTGCTTCCTGGGGGAAGTGGCCTTTGAGAACAATTCCTGTCCACCCTGTGCTGGTGTTTCCCTGGCAGGTGTGTGCTGGAGAGGAGCCAGAGCTGGAAATAATGGGTAGATGCAAGGAGATGGATGCGTTGGCAGCCAGAAACACTTCGCTGTTCTCCAGGTGTGTGTTGGTGGCAGCTGCAAGATGCTCCTGAATTGCATGAACCACAGATGAGCCTCACTCGTGGCTGTTCCCTTTATTCCAGGGGTTTCCTACACCCCAGGATCACACTTACCCCCCTCAAAAACCTGGCACCAGCTTCCCCTTGCACCCAGGTGTCTAGTCTGAACCTTCTCATCCACGTCCCGTGGCAAATATCTACCTCACTCCTAAATTCTTTCCATTTTTGGTCCCAGGGAAGCCCTGAAGAGCACACTGTTGGCTAGAAGAGCCATCTTACAGTCTGGGTTTCCCATCCCAACCCTGAGAAATGAGTCCCTTCACCTCTCTTTGTTCTGGTTCCTTCCAAGCAACAGCAGAAAGGTCAGAGACCTGCAAACACAGCTCAGAGGTAGGAGCACTCCTGGGCCCTGCACGTCATCCACAGATCCAGGAAAAAACAGACAAGAGGAGAAAAAAAACATTTAGGAACAGCCTGGAGAATAGAGCTGATAAAATCCCAGTGCAAAACACCCCCAGACTGCCAAAAAAAGCCCCAGGGAACTGCCTCAAAAATGGGCAAAGCAGCTACTTAATGACCATGACCAGTACTGAGCATCAAAAGCACTTGTGGCAGTGCAAGGTGAGAGCTGGAGCCTTGTACTCACATGATGTGACTCTCCTTGGGTGGGCAGAGCCCCCATAAACCCTCTGAATCCCCCAAATTCCTGTGGGACACCTCAGCAGCTCCTGGTCAAGCAGACCCCAAAGGTCCATCCAGTTGGGGAGTACAGGAGAGACAGAGCAAAGCAAGTTCAGGCCAAAGCACGATGCTTTCTCTCTTTATTTGTGCTGTATTTACACAGGAAAGGGATTGCACATTCCCTGTTATTACTCTAGATAAGAAAAAAAATCACTTTTCCATAGGTATAAAATAGTCCTGTGGTTGTGCTGAGAGGTGGAAGTGTTGCTTGGGTTGATTGCTGGTTGTGTCAGAATAAGCTATTCTGCTTTTTCCCCCATCCAAGTTATCTCAACCCAATTCTGGCAGGTGCAGGAAATTCACCTCAATGATGATCTCCAGGAGCCACAGAAAGAGTCAGAGAGCTCTGGCCAACTCCATCCCTTCCTCAACTTAGTGATTTCCTCCTGTCCTGCTTGCAGGGAGAGAAATCTCATCTCCCCTCCAGAGACTACAGAGTTAACAACTTCCCTTTAGCAAAACCCTGTTCAAATCCAACCACTTATCTCCCTGCATTGCTCTTCCCAGCCAGGGAGATAAGGAGCCCCTTTTCCACGGGAGCTTTGCCATATTCAGCAGATCAGCCAAGCAGAAAGCAGGAGCAGAATGGATCAGGAGTCTCCATGGGGGTTTCCAGCTGCAAAGCACCGTGTTACTCTGACACAAGAGTCTTCACACCTCTGAGCCTCACTCGTGTTGGACCCCAGCACGTTTCAGTATGGGAAACTTAAAAGGTTTGGCCAACCAAAAGAAAAAAAAAACCCAAAAACCACCCAGTTAACCAGTAATCCTCTTTATCTGCAGTGCTCTTCTGGCCAGAACAGCCTGCCTGGGGCTGGCCCAGGGGTCACAGCTCGTCACGGGGAGTTTTGGCTACAATCATGAGTTTGGACAGTTCAAAACGGAACTTGCCTTCCCTGTGAGCCACTGCAGAGAGAGGAAACAAGCACAGGATCAACAGATGGGAAAGCAGGAACAAAACAGCCCTGCTGGGTCCCTTCCAGGAGGGGAAAGGCAGCGAGTCGGGCAATGTACTTCCTCCTGCTGCACGCGACAGGCTGAGGGGGCAAATCCTCCTTCCCCCACACTCACTGGGTGTCTGCACACATCCTGCTGCCAGCAGCACTGCACCCCTGGACACTGTGCTTCCACACACTGTCACCTCGTGGTGTCACCTAGCTCAGCTCAAAAACTCAGCCCGGGGCAGGCAGCAAGGGCTGTCTCCCAGCCCAGCCTCAATTCTCAGCCCGGCCTCATCTCCCATTCCAGCCTTTTCTCCCACCCCAGCCTCAATTCCCAGCCCAGCCTCATCTCCCATTCCAGCCTTTTCTCCCACCCCAGCCTCAATTCCCATCCCATCTTCATCTCCCAGACCAGCCTCAATTCCCATTCCAGTCTCATCTCCCACCTCCC
>NW_008689884.1:0-474 GCF_000695815.1 Acanthisitta chloris | reverse complement strand
AAAAAAAAAGGAAAAGGAAAAAAAAAAGCCAACCGCAAACAACTACAGGCTGAACTATCAACACATGCACCGAAGGGGAAAAAATATATAGTGTCCTGTGTAGGGTCGGCAGGGAACGCAAGCACACTAAAGCAAGTTGGGAAAGAATCCGAGCTAATCAGCAATCTCTTTCTCTCTCTCTCCTTCTCTCCCTCTCCCCCTCTCTCTCTCTCTCACTGCCCCTGAGATCCCAGCTCGAAAGAGGTACTCCACATTTTTTCATTACCAAAAATCCGTTGCAATAATCATTTGTTGCTAATTGAAACCCTTGGAGACATTTTTCCCCACCCCCTTCACAAACATGGCAACTTTTAGTCATGGGAAGCACGTTTAGTTTTATTTTATTTAAAAAAAAATACGGTTAGAAGAAGGCTGAATCTTTCACCCACGAGAAATATCAGCTCGTCAGCCCCCTTCTCCGGGGTTGGGGGGGGG
>NW_008689883.1:3750-4027 GCF_000695815.1 Acanthisitta chloris | reverse complement strand
GACACTGGGGAGCACCGAGCCCCACTGTGCTCCCGACAGCTACACAACACAGCAAGTGGAAGGAGGTGAAAGAGGGGCCTGGACACGGCAGAGTTGGGGGACAGGGCCCCCAGTGCCCGGGTGGGCAGGGGGACAGGGCTGGGTGCCACTGCAGAGCAGCCCCTGGGATGAACCTGCCGCGGCAAAGGCCAATCGGCCACACGGCTGAGCTCCTGCCGGTACCTCTGCCTGTACTGCTGCCTGTGCTGCTGCCCCCACCTCCTGCCCAGCCCAGAGC
>NW_008689883.1:3042-3654 GCF_000695815.1 Acanthisitta chloris | reverse complement strand
TCCTGCTGACCCCAGTTCTCCCCAGCAGTCGCGGTGTTCCTGTTGTCCATATCGGTCCTCCCTGCCCCAGCTCCCACATTCACCACTGCAGTGAGGGAACCACACAGCAGGACAGGCCTCCCAGCCTCGCCCAGCACCCGCTGCTGCCCATCCCCTCCCAGCCCAGCACTGCTGTGCTGCAGCTAAAAATAGATCAGCCATTTCTAGGAATGTTCCTTGAAGAGCTGGAGCAAGCAGGAGTGCGTGGCCTGGAGGAGTATATGTGTCCGGGGGAAGCAGCATCCTGGGGAGCTCCACATGGCCAGAGCCAGCCCTGAACACCTGCAGCATCCCCAGATCCCACAGGAATACTTTTTTATCCTATCCACCACTGGCGAGAGCACTCAGATGGGGAAAACGGAGAGCCAAGGCTGGGGCAGTGCAGGAGCTGCTCATCCCTGGAGAAATCTCCCCCTTGCTCACCTGAGGGCAGGGAAGGGTGTCCGGGGGGTTGGAGGCAGCATCATCACCCATCCTGGGGATGAGGAACCTTCATGGCCAAGGAGGGAAATTTTTAGGTGGTGAGAGGAGCTGGAACAGCAACACGGAGTATTTCTGCCCCAAACCCTCTGT
>NW_008689883.1:0-2981 GCF_000695815.1 Acanthisitta chloris | reverse complement strand
CGCTAAGCTCCTGTTTAAGCAGCTGAGCGCAAGTGGCCAGATTTCCATCCACACATCCCTCCGGCTGCTCATCCGGCCAGAAATCCGGGGAGGAGGACGGTGCTCTGCCCGCTCGGGCGTTAACAGCTCCGTTCTGCCCTCGCGCCGCGGTGCTCAGCCGCTGCGGTACCACATCCAGGTCCCAAGGGGAACTGGCAGAGGGTGGGTAAGAGATCTCCACACCAGCACACGTTTACTTCGAGGGACACACGGGATGTCTCTGCCCCGGCTGGGACAGCAGTGCCCATGGGCACCGAGTGCTGCCCGCGGGTGCTGGGGCTCCTGGGGCGGGCTTCTCCTGGCCTCTCCTGGGGGCTTCTCATTTAATAAATACAAACTAGGACACACAGGAAGCTCAGCAAACACTCCCGGACACTCCCAGGTCATTCCACCAAAAAAAACACCCTATGTACCAGCACCAAAAAGAGATTTTCTAAGTCTCCTAAATACAACTTCAGCCCAGTTCAGCTCCTGTTCCCCCAGCTACACCTCTTTGTCTGGCACAGACCTCTGACACCACACCAGGCCGACACTGCAGGACCTCCCCTGGCACCAGAGCTGCGGCTGGGTAAATCCTCCCAGCCTACCCGAGCCAGGACCGTGCCCTGTGTGTGTGAGGGCCCTGGGGACAAGCCGAAGGACACCCCAGCTGTGAGGTCACCGCACCCCCGGGGGGGCCACGGACACTGGATGAGGTTATTGAGCAGTTATTGAGCGGGAGAACGTAACCAGCAGGGAAAACCAGCCCTGGGAGCAGGAGCAGAGCAGGCACTGGGTCACACAGCACTGCTGAGCATCCCTGAGAGAGAAGAGCTCTCCAAACCTCAGGGTCACACAGCACTGCTGAGCATCCCTAAGAGAGAAGAGCTCCCCACACCTGTGCTTGGGGCAGGTCTGGCCAGAGACCGACAGCCCCAATCCTGCCCTGGCACTGCTGCAGCCTCCAGGAGGGTCAAATGCTCCCTCAGGTGCTCTGCACAGGTACAGACACTGCCTGTGGCTGTGTCAGGGCAAACCTGCTTGGGGCAAACAGCAGTTCTGAGAACGGACAGGAAAACCTACAGCTGCTGTAACTGGGGCACCCGCTGGAGCTGTGCAGCCTCCAGGAGTTCACTCGTGGGGAGCAACCCTTGTGCTGTGGAATGCCAAACGTGGTTTCTGCATGGCCCAAAGCCCGTGCTAGATCCAGGAAGGGAACTGAGGATTCCTGACATTCCCTACCCACATTTTTAGCCACTGAGTACTTTGTGTCTCTATGAGGGAAAAAGCAACACTTGCAGATTCCGATCCCTTTTCGTTTTCTGCGTACAGAGTTTGCATTAAGGCACATTCCAGCTCGGGCTGGATGAGCTGCCCTCGTGCTCCATGGAGAGCAGGGAAGGGCTCACAGCATCCCTCCCCCCAGAGCAGAGCTGGTGGGGATGCCGAAGCTGCTGCTCCTTCCAGCCCGCACAGCCAGCTCCCTCCTCTCAGGAGGTTTGACAGCCCAAAGTCTAATGCATTCTCAATTTCAAAAAAGCCTCATTTTAGTTTGCCACGTGGCTGTGAACTCAGGGAATGTTCTGCCCAGCACTATACCTGGAGAGGAACGCCAATGGCTTGTCCCAGCCCCATGGCAGTTCCCCTCCTTTGCTCTTCCCCAGGTATCTCCCAGGAGAAGCTGTCACCTCCTGGGCCTGGCCGTGCCCCACAGCCTGGGGCAGAGCAGGGAAGTGCCCCCAGGGCACCACGACTTTCCCCCCAGACCGACCCACACCGTGCCCAGCTGCTGGGGTGTTCCACCTCTGGGCTGAGGAGGGTGGGAATGGTGTGGTGCAGGGAGAGGTTCAGGGAGCACAGGGCTAAGGTCTGTTCGGACAGTTCCTGCCCCAGGAGCCACTCCCAGGCACAAGGCATAGCATCAGCCACTCCACCATAACAGCATCAATTCATGCCACATTAAAACACTTTCTTGGCACAATTTATTTTCTGACCCAAACAAATAAGCCATTAGCAAGTCATTAACAATGTTCTACCCTAAATTGTCAGTTTAACAGCCCTGTAAAAACATTTTTAGTTTAAAAACAAAAGTGTGCATGCTGTTGATATTAAAACTGCAGTTACTCTTCAGGAGTACCAGCTGTTTTGCTGCAAAGCATTTCCAACATACTCATCTGTACAGCAGAGACCAAGACTGGTTGAAGGCAGTAGGTGGCTGTGCCAGGTGCCACGCAGGGCGTGGGACAGCGACTGTTGGAGTTTCCTGTACACTTCCAGAGAGAATATTCAAGCCCTTGTGAGAGTTTGGTTCAGGCTGACCAGCTCAGAGTGAGAAAGGATTGTACATTCGTCTCTAGGTTGAAGTGAGCTGAGGGGGTGTAATTTAGGCTCAGTTCCAGGCGCTCGGGCTCGAGCTGCTCCTCGAACAATGCCCCTGGGCTGTTCCTCGCGCCTGGTTTTCCATGTCAGCGATCACTGGCACTGCTTTTGGCCTTGCTACCCCACACCGATGAAAGCAGGAGAACAAGGAGAGGAACAGAAGAGGATCTTAAAACCAACAGCTTCTTGCCAAACCAGCAAGGATACCATTCCCCCTCGTCCCAGGCTCCATGGATATTTCTATCGGATTTTCATACTGTAAGTGCTTCACGGGAAGAGAGAAAACTCTGGAACAGTGAGTGTTTATTAGAATATTTCTTGTTAAATAAAGAGCAGGAAAAGAAAAGGAGAGAAAAAAAAAGAGTACTGCAGATTTAATTTCACATCTTGGCTCTGCTCTGACAAAGGAGAAGTCACTGAACTCAGCAACCACCTCTTGTCCCAAGCCAGGGATTAATTAATGCCCCTCCCAAAACGTGTACCTGTCCCAACCCACCCCCAGCCCCAACCCTTCCCCTTTTATTTCCCAACTAGACAACACTGTTGGCAAATCAAGACAGCATGAAACTTACAGCAATAAAACA
>NW_008689882.1:0-4688 GCF_000695815.1 Acanthisitta chloris | reverse complement strand
CAGGGTCCTGCACATGGGGAAGAATAATCCCAAGAACCAGTACAGGTTGGAGAGCAGCTCTATGGAGAAGGGCCTGGTAAATCTGGTGGACAAGATGTTCATGAGTCAGCAGTGTGCCCCTGTGGCTAAGAAGGCCAATGGAATCCTGGGATGCATTAAGAAGAGTATTGCCAGCAGGTCAGGGGAGGTTATCCTGCCTCTCTACTCAGACTTTGTGAGGCCACACCTGAGGTATTGTGTCCAGTTCTGAGCTCCTCAGTACAAGAGAGACATGGAGATCCTAGAGAAGATCCAAGGGAGGGCAACAAAGATGATTAATGGACTGGAGCACCTCACTTATGAGGAAAGGCTGAGGGAGTTGGGCCTGTTCAGTCTCATGAAGAGACAACTGAGAGAGGACCTCATTAATGTATTCAAGTACATGGATGGTAAGAGATAAGGTGATGGAGACAGAGTTTTCTCACTTGTGGAAACCAATAAAACAAGAGGTAATGGGCAAAAATCGATACACAGGAAGTTCCACCTGAGATGAGGCAGAATTTTACTGTGCGAGTCACTGAGCACTGGAATAGATTGAAAGGAAAGGTCATGGATTCTTCCTCACTGGAGGTATTCAGGAACCGTCTGGATGCAAGCCTGAGCCATGTACTCTAGGGTGACCCTGCTCAACCAATGAGGTAGGACCAGATGACCCATTGTGGTCCCTTCCAGTGTAACTGATTCTGTAATTCTGTGATGATTAGTATTTCTTATGAGGATTAGTAAGGCTATTTCCCTTTTGTACAGAGCTATGTTCTTCCTCACTGGAGGTATTCAGGAACCGTCTGGATGCAAGCCTGAGCCATGTACTCTAGGGTGACCCTGCTCAACCAATGAGGTAGGACCAGATGACCCATTGTGGTCCCTTCCAGTGTAACTGATTCTGTAATTCTGTGATGATTAGTATTTCTTATGAGGATTAGTAAGGCTATTTCCCTTTTGTACAGAGCTATGTTCTTTTAAGAATGTCATGAGGCATTTCTATGAAACTCTCCTAATTGTGTAATAAAGGGAAACCGAGGTAGAGACTTAATTTATCGCTGAAACTTTTGTCTCCAACTCAAGCAAAAGGTTTATGCTTTACTTTTTTGAAAACCTCAATATGAATGCTTTACCCATTCCCCCGAAACAAATAGTGACTCAAACTTAGATCTTTATTTCCTGTGTCTTTGCTTGTTGCAAGACAGAATTTATCCAAGAAGAATAGTAGATAAGCCAAATGCAGCCTCTAACTTTAAATGCATCATCATTTTGAACTTGCAGAATTGAGGAACATTCAATCGCAAAGCATAGTATATCCTAACATTCATCTTATTCTCCTCATATGGAACCAACTGCTACAGTGCAACTTCTTAACTGCACAAAAACTTCTGACAGCAAGCAAGTTCAGGCTGTATTTGTAGCTCCATATCCAGAGCTGTTTGTTTAAGTGAACAGGAAGCAGATTTACCATCATTGGTGAACAGGAGACATGTTTTTCCCATCCCAAATTGAGACAGAACAATCAGAACTTAATAAGTCAATAACTTTTGTCAGTAGACAGGAGAACATATGCATACCTATAATGGCAATTATGTTAGGTCAATAAAATCTCTTGCATAAATTTCAAACTGTAAAACTGTTTAACAACCCCTTCAACTTTGCTCAACAAACTTAAAATCTCAGCACTGTTTAGATCTGAAAGCCAAGCATTTTGCTTAAAGCCTTATTAAAACAATATGCTTCAATAATTCCTAAACATTATCACAGATCTGAAAGTGGTAGGACAAAGCAGAGGAAAAAAAGTATCTCATTATGCCATCTAATTGTTTCCAGCACTTTTGAAAAACAACCAGTGAAAACAGAGTAAGTATTAAACAGTAAGAAAAGTTAGGAAACAAACACGATCAGAGTTCAAAAGTAAGACAATTTCCTTATCATTGTTAATGAGATTTATTACTCAGCATCTGTTATCCTAACTTTAAAAAGTCAAAGCCCACTTTTAATAATTGCTTCTTGCTTTTATACTGTATCTGGCGCTCACACAGCTTTCTTGATGAAACCTCAAAGCAGGTAAGTACCGTGATTCAGAGAAGGAAGGATTCAGAGGTAAAGCAAATTGGTCAAAGTTTCAGAGAAATCAGTACCAGAGCAAAGAATCAGAGGTCCAAGCTTGCATCCTGCATAATAAACTACCATGCAGGCTAGAGCCTCGGTTACTATTGCTCACCATCAGTGTGCATTTTGCAACCCTGATGGCAGTGAAACCACTGTAGCTGGAGAAAGTACACACAAATATAAATATCCTCATCAGAAGAACTCCTGGATGTTTAAATGGAGACAGTAAAGAGTGTGGGTGCTGCTGTTCATGGGGCTGTTCATGCATGACACCATCAGAAAAAAAATAATATATGCAAACAACTTGCAAACTTCTTTAGGCCTGAAAGTTTGTGACCTGCAGAGAAATGAAGTTCTTGAAGAGCCTGAGTGAACCGATACATAGATTTAGCCAGGACTGTGCTGTAGCAGGAGTAGGAGGGAGAGGAGTGGGTAACTGAGATGCTTCACCTTACTTCATGTTAAAAAAGTTGCAAGAGGGTGAGCATTGAGAAAAAAAATCACCCCATCTTATACTCACTTCTGACAACAATTTCTTTAATTTGTTTTTAAATTAGGATGTGAGCCCATTTTGATTAATTTCTTATTGGGCAAAGGAAGCAAATACATTTGAGATTAAAAATTACTATTTGTGAAAATCTCACCTGTAACACTCCTGTAGGAGCAATTCTTGAAATGTGTTTTATCAAAACTATGATCCATGCCTCTAAATTTTATCTTATCTTCCTACAGCCATTTCAATTGGGAAAAATGCAAGCTGAAAGTGCAAACTATCACAGACCCAGTCACATTACATATAAAGTTAAAAATAAGGGGGCAAATATTAAAATGCTTCCACACAAAGAGAAACACAGAGAGCTCTAAAAGCAACTGATATGGCTCTTGGAAACAGGCCTTGTCTCTTGACTAAATACATTGCAGTTTACAGCTTTCTATTAAAAAAATGCATTTTATCTCTTCCATCTTTCTTCAAGCTGCACATAAGTTTTATGTTGTAAAACAGCAAGGGGTTTGATAAGCTTAAGAACATACTTCTTGTATGTGTGTCTGAATTTGCGCATTTTTAGACTGGGTTCAAGAAAAATGCATGTATAGCCTGTGCCACATACTGAGACTGCCCCTGCTCTAAAAACTTTGCTACATGTCTGCAATTCCAAGAGTGCAGAGGAGGCATGACTGGGAGCTTCACAGATGAAAAACACCAGTAGAAGGCAGAACTGAAGGAACATCAAGAGAAACTCAGATGATCTTATCAAACTGAAGTGCCTACTTTGTGTTTGTCTGTTCTGCACTCTCACCTTCCTCTTTCTTCCCCGTTTGACTCTGGCTGCTACAATCATGGGTATCTCTAATATGTGCAGCATTCAGAGTTTACTGAACTTTTGCTAGATAATATTTCTTGCTTGCCAATAGGGCTTTAATTAAAAAAACCCCAACAATAGAAAAACATTGCTCATGTTAGTACTGCAGGTTACTGCAGCACTGCAATATTTACAGAAGCTGATTTTGAGGAAAACAGGTAGTTTTCAGCTCAGAACAGAAGAGCCCAGTGGTTACACATGGCTAACTCTCTTATTGGAGTGATCCTGTCTTACAGACTAGCCAAGGAATACCTTTGCTTAGTCCTGTCTGATTCAGCTGACCTCAGGCAACCTCCCTGCAATCAGTCACAACATAGGAGTCATCAGGTAAAGAAAGCGTGTTATTAAATTTGAGGAAGTTCAAAAGCACATCAGAGATTTTGACATGTTCTTTTAAAGAAATAGGATATGCCACACTTAAAAATGGTCCTTTATGCTCCTGAAGTGCTGGAATGTTTTAGAAAAACAGAAAATGTTTTAATTGTCTACCTTCTACTTTACTATCTAAAGTAAGTGACAAAGCTACTTTCTGCAGGCAGAATATCTCTAGAAACAATAAGAGCTGTTCAGTAAGAGAAAATCTAAAAAGAGATATATGGGGACCTTATCAAGGGCCAACAAGGCTACGTATTTAATATTGAGACTATTACTGTTACTCTATGTCATGTAACCTATCCTGCAATATGGTTTTCCCATCCTGGAAACAGAGAAAACATATTGATTATATGCTTTAATATCAGGGTTATGTGGACACAGTCCACTAGAATTTGCTGAGAATTGTGGTTGAATTTCTTAAAAATAAAACAAAACATCCTTTATTCTGTTTCTTAAGTATCATTAAATACATCAAACTCTACAAAGAGTAACATTCTTCTTTCTTTTTTTCTACCACAATAATATAAATTTTTAAAGGTAAATTGAATTTTTTGTAGTACTTCCTCCATGTGTCCAATATTGTACAGAATTAATAATAGAAATTCTGAATTGCAGAACAGAGAAATAAATTCTAAATTAAGATATTATTTAAGATGTAAAAGGACAGAATCAGGCAATAAGAATGCTACTCTTAAGATCAGGAGAAATGAGCCCAAATCTCAGATGAAAACCTGACCGCTGAGTCACAAGGCAAAGCTCAAATTTATCAAACCGTATGTGCTGGTTTGAACTGAAGCAGAGTTAACTTTCTTCACA
>NW_008689881.1:34148-34768 GCF_000695815.1 Acanthisitta chloris | reverse complement strand
CCGGGCGCTGTCTCCTCCCGTCCCGGCACTGGTTGCCTGGGGGAAGGGGCCGCGCCCCGCCTGGCTGCAACCTCCGGGCAGATCGTGGTAGAGAGTGATAAGGTCCGGTCTGAGCCTCCTCCAGGCTGAACAACCCCAGCGCCCTCAGCCGCTCCTCGCAGCACTTGTGATCCAGAGCACTGCCCTTCTCTGGATGTGTTCCAGCACTTCAGTGTCCCTGCAGTGAGGAGCCCAGAGCTGGACGCAGTACTCGAGGTGTTGCCTCACCAGCGTCGAGTACAGGGGGAAGATCACTTACCTAGTCCTGCTGGCCACCTTACTTCTGATACGATCCAGGATGCCACTGGCCCTCTCGGCCACCTGGGCACACTGCTGGCTCGTGTTGAGCCATCTGCAGACCAGCACCCCCAGATATGCTCCACTGGTCTGCTGTCCATCCCCTCTGCCCCCCAAAAGATACCATGTCTTTCTGTGACATGGGAGAACCACAGACCTATATACAAAAATAACTAACTATACAGATGCAGAGCAGGACAGGAATTCCAGATCCTCTATGCTCATCTCTCAATCTGATGCTCATCTGAGTCCTACCTGAAATGTGATTTATCACTGTGCATTAC
>NW_008689881.1:17961-34125 GCF_000695815.1 Acanthisitta chloris | reverse complement strand
TGCTGTGGGCATCTCCTGGATTTTAAGTCAGTGAGATTCAAATCCCCAGTGCCCTGATCCATAGATGTTAAAAATCTACTTTGTTGTCTGCAATTGCATACCCACATTTAGAAGGCTGATCACTACTGATCATTACACTTATTTTCAGACTTGTACGATGAAAACTTCTTAGAAAAAGCATCTATATGTAAGGATTCTTACTACATATGGACATACTTGTCACTTGCCTGTAAAGCAAGTAGTTTTAGTAAGATTGCTGTCAAAACCCTGGATTTTAAAAAATGTGAAATAAACCAGCATGAGTATTACTGTGGTATACAATAAAAATTCACTAGTACTTTTATGATACATACATTTTATTATTTTTTTCAGGCTTTTTCTTTATATCCATTAACTTAAACCAAGAGAAGGGTCTGGTTTTATGGTTTATAATTAGAACGAAACCAGTTACAGAAAAGTGAATACAAAACAAATGGGATTTCTGAGGCAAATCAAAGTACATAAACTCCAAATTAAATGTTTGAGTTGTAGACTGTAGTCAGAGTTGGACATTCCTTATGATTCTAGCAAAACTGTGTCATAGCTTTACCCTGCTAAGCACATTAAGATACTTCTTGAAATCAGATGCTAAGAGATGCTGTGGAAGGTTTGGAGTCTAGGACTGCCTGTCATCTACAGTTGAACCGCAGAGAACTAGACACATCTACCAACTTGGAATAGCAAGCTAAAACCCTAAATCACAGAGGAGTCCATTGCTCTTTCCTCACAACTGGCTTTAAGAGCACAAAGGAATTTAAAATGAGAGCAAAGCAGCTCTGAAAGCTTGGTGATAGCCAGTGCAGGCCATCCCAGCTGTCAGCAAGAAGGAAACACACCCTCCTGGGTCACTTCCCTCACAGCTGCTTTAACATGCTCTCAGAGCCAGGCCCTAGAACACTCAAATGACAGGCAAAGAATTTGTCTCATGACCCTCTGTGCCCTGATCCTTTTAAAAAGTTCACACACCAGCCTCAGTGTAAATAGTGATTTTCTAAAATGGTCAGTGCACAAAGCACCTTGTCAAGTAAACTTTTATGCAGTTTTTCATCAGACATGGATCTCGGGGCTCCCCTGCATCAAAATATAATCCCAGAATGCTTCAAGTTACAACTGGAGGGAGAAGAAAGGAAGCAACAGATGCATCAGGCAACAACGCCCTTTAATCCTCCATCCCAGAGCCTTGGATGCAGTGACTACATCTAAACTGCAGTAAGGAGACTTAACATGTATGCATGTACTTCCAAAGAAAGGCACATGCTTGTGTAAAACCATATGTAAATTGCTGGGCTTTTTTACCTGCTTGTTAGATTACTGATTTGAACGCTTCAATCCTGTGTTCTAGAAGATTTCTTTCATACGGAGCCTTTAGACTTTTCAATAAAATGACAAAGGAAAGAAGAAAGGCATCTTTTACTGGGGAAAAAAGAAACAGAGGAAACACTGCAAGGTCAAATAAAATACTGATGATAATTTTCTCATCTGACCTGACAGTATCTTTATTCTAAACATCTTGCCACAACTGCTTTTAAACTGTAGGCCATAGACAGATGGAAGTCTGTGAAACATTACCCAAGTCAAGCAGTCCTGACTCATTGTTTCCAGCTGCTACAGGATCTTAGGTAATTTTATTATCTTAATTTTTTCACTTAAAACTGTTGCTATAGTTTCATGGTAATTGCCAGTGGGAATAGAAATCATGATTTCACTGCAAATGAAACCAAGCCTAAAAGCTTCCTACTTTAGTTTTTGTAAGAACAAAATATTTGTGAGGGGAAAACTTGATTTAAGTGCACCTTATGTTCTGCTAAGACTAGCTGCTTATGTCTACATTACCACAGACCTCTACCACTTAAGTTACAATTGTAGTAAAATCAGTTCTCCCAATTTAATGACGGAAATGTGTGCACTAAACCCATTAAATTGGCAGCTCCTAGATATTAGTCCAAGTATGAAATACTGGCAGAATTTTTGCTTAATAAAGCCCACAGGCTGTAAAACTGATGGATTATAAAGATGTCTCTCTGACTCACCCCCATGTCCCTGCCTGTAACAGGCAGAACTAACCAGGGAGGGGACACAGCCTCTCCCAGCCAGCCTTTCCTGTGCACCATGCAGCAGCCCCCAGACCCTGCCATCAGTGTCACCTGGAGCTCAGCTGTCCCTCTCAAAGTCCCAGCACAAGCGCTAACAAGAGCAAAGAGGTGACAGGCCTGCTCCAGCTGCCTGCAGGACAGCTTTTCTCCAGCTGCAGCCCTACAGTCCCCAGGCCTTGAGATGAACTTCCCTGGAGCAGTACCTGGTGCAACAGACAGACTGAAGTGATGGTCTTGCTTCAGGAGTGCCTCAGGGACACTCAGGGCATGCTCTGAACAGGCCTTTTCCACCCCCCAGCATCACCTCCCTGGTAACACTGCCTTGTGACTGAAGTGGCATCAGCTCTGCCTTTGAAGCTGGAAATGGTTTACAGGTGTGATGGGGTGAAGCTGGCGGCTGTACCCCTTGCTGGTGGTGAGCCTGGCCCCTGTATCTTTGTTTCCTACTCAAAGACTCAGTTTGAAATAGGAAGGATAAAAACCATTTTAAAAAGTTAGCATTTCTACAGTGACGTAAAATCCACAGGGACCATGACAAACTTCAACCCATTTCTCTTTAAACAGAGAGGTATTTGTCAGATGTTGCCTCCTCTACCAGTTCAAAGCCTCTCTCTACATATTCACATCATTAATAAAAAGAATATTTTCACTCCACAGTTACAGACATCTGTGATTTGCTCTTCTCAGTGCATTACACAATGCATTGCTGGAGTCTCAGGTACTGCAGCAATGAGTGTAAGGCAGAGATCTCTATTGATGAAGTGTTTGACCCAGTGGCTAGTGGGATCTGAAAGGACATGACTGTTGTCACTGGATGGAGAAACAGCTGCTCCTATATGATGTCTATGTGCAAAACTTCAATGCAGAATGTTGTACAGTTACCTCTAGTTCTCTTTTCAGACTTGAGTGTCACTATTTTCTCTTTTTATTCAGTTGTATTTATCTATTTATAGATAATTTACTACTTGTAAGAACCTTCCACACTGCACGTTCTCTGTACGTGAGAATGGCTGCCAGAGATGTGTCTGTTTTACACCTTTGCACTCACATTTAGAACCACGGTACTGAAAAAATCAAATCCCTGACTCATGCAGCTTATCAAATGGAGCCCTAATGCAAGTGCAATTACATCAGAAAAAAATCAGATCATTCCCAGTACAGCTTTCCTTGCTTAAGGAAGGTGTCTGGACATTAGTATAAAATATGCCTTTGCGTGCCCAGCTGCATCACACCCTGTGCTCTGTCACACAGACACCACCCTGTGTGTCCCAGCAGCCAAAGTGCTTCTAGCGCCAGGCACGTTCTGCCCCTGGCGGGTGCAGGGCATCCTGCATCCCCCTGCAAGGCAGGTCATTGCACTTGGTAGTAGTGCCAACTGGTCATGAAAAAGGTCAGCGAACAAACCACAACCCTCTTGTTGCTTGCAATGACACAGCCACATTAATGACCCCATTGTGATCTGTCCCTTCGGTCCCAGGTTCTGCTTCCTCTCACCACATGAGAAAGTGGAGAGCAACTGTCCTGCTGCTGGTGAGCTCCCAAGCAAGGATGTTTCCCATGCTTCCACTTCCAAAATTTCCTAAGCCCACAAGAAACAGAATGCACTCTACTGGAATTAGTTCTCAGGAATGAAATTACTCTTAACCAACAACCTGAAAAGCAATTGAAAATTAGCAACCGTAGCCTGTAGTGAACAGACATAGGCATTTCTCTTAACTAAACCAACATGTGATCTTGGTTTCTCCTTTTTGTTCAGAGTGAGCCTAAGATAATGACATTCTTTACCAAGTCATGGCAGTGAAATACCCTAAAACGAGATGAAAATATTTGTGTATAGCATTCCAGAAAAAAATCATAGTATGACAACAGCACTATAGGTTCTCTGTTGCTTCTTCCATGAAATATCCTCCTACGACTAGAACAATGTCAGCCTGAGTGCAGCTCTGCTAATTGCTAAACCACAAGATTATGCTCACACTGATGTGTCAGATTTTCATCCTCCCACCCAACCCCTATGAACAAAAGCACATACACACCTTGCCAGACGTCAGATAACCAAACCCTTGCATTTTCAGTCATGCAGGCCTTAAGTATTTTCTTCATGCCAAAACTTGCCCTGTGCCTCTTTTCTGAAGTTGCAAGACTTCAGCTAGAGGAGGGAGGACTTGGAGCCTTTCTCAAGCTTTGCAAGCCCAGCTCATACCATCAACTGTTCACAACAACCTTACGCATGCAAAGACCAGCTGAATGTCAGAGGCTGTTTGGGACCCATGAGAGTAACAGATCCTGCACCAAATAAACACGGTGGCATAGGATAGTGATTTTGCTACTTCAGTGACAAAGTGTCTCTCAGCATTAGGAGCAATTTTCTGTCTTACGAGGCGTTTTAAAAGTATCTGCAAAGATATTTGTCCAATGAGCTAATTTTTATACTAACCCTTTTCTGGAATTCATTGGCTGGAAATGTGGTTTTCTTCAGTGCAACACAGCTATGTTTGTTTATTAGATTCTTAACTATTCTTGGACTCTTATTTACTATACTTTTCTACGTAAAAAGGAAAAAAGCCCAAGCAGCTCCTAGAGCTAGTTCTTTACATGCTTCTTTGACTTTGGGCAGAAGTTTAAGCTTTTGCTGTGCTCTGGGTGTTTTAGGTCATCTTCCCACACGAACTGCCTGGCGTTTAATAAGACGTGAGCACATGCTGTGAGCTTCTCTCAGTGCACACAAGCTCTCCCTCACTACTGATGGCAGTAAATTTCCTTCCACCACTCAACAGGCTCAAAAGCTATTAGGGACACAGGCGTGCGGCACAATCTTAGAAACCTCCTGTCTCTAAGAAGAAATTATTTCTGCCCCCTTCCACCAGCCTCATTTGCTGGTGTCTCCCTTAAAGGACACATCAAAGGATTACCAAGTTTGTTACTGAGTTTTATTTTGAAAACAAGTTAAAGACAATGCAAGGCTTACTTAAAAATTAACAAGTTTCATGTTTAACTTAAGGCAAATAGTAACAGTAAGCTCATGGAAAGGTAGGAAACATCCTTAAAAGTACTTCAGTGTGAATCCTGCACCATATAGGGCTCCAAAGAACACACCGGTAACCTTGCCCTCACACATACTCGACCTTTGTTGCAAGCACACAATTGCAACATCCTGAATGTCTATAGTTAAAGTTCTCCCAGCAGGTTTTCCAGCTTGCCTACACTTGTACTGCAGTGTGTAAACATAATTTGTACATGAACATCTAAACTATGCATATGTGAGGCTTTACTTGATGTTCACAAGTGCTCTGCACCACCGAGAATGGATTAAAAACATCCAGCTTTTGGAAAATAGCAAGTTATACTTTTAATTTCACATATAATGCACTTAGACTAAGGCTAAACTGTAAATTAAGCCACATGCAGATGAAGAAAAAAAAGAAAAAAGTACTGCGTATTGAGGAAAATTCCTTTAAAACAAATTCTTTTATCTCAATCCAGACATTCACAATGTTTGGATTAGCAGGAAGCTGGGTGATATGTTTACAATGGTGTAATAGCTCCAAACCCAGCAGAGCATCCTCTCACAGCATTAAGAAAAAAATCCTTTAAAAGACGAAAAGTAAGATTAGTACAAAGCCTCTTGACCGAATTAACCTAAGACAAATAATTTGGACACCTATGGTGCATATTATTTAAAAATCAGTTTAAACAGTGCTTTTTTTGCAAATATGCAAATATTCTATTGAACATTCCTACTTTCCTGATGAACCAATGCTCAAAATTCGGTCACAATACCAGCCAGTTCCCAAATCATGAAAGCTCACAAGTGGATTTTGGGAGAGATTTTCCACCCTTTTTTTTTAGTATTACTCCCTTTTTTTCTACCCGGAGTTTTTTATCGCAACTAGCCTCAAAACAGCAGGTACTATGACAAATATTCTATTGAACATTCCTACTTTCCTGATGAACCAATGCTCAAAATTCGGTCACAATACCAGCCAGTTCCCAAATCATGAAAGCTCACAAGTGGATTTTGGGAGAGATTTTCCACCCTTTTTTTTTAGTATTACTCCCTTTTTTTCTACCCGGAGTTTTTTATCGCAACTAGCCTCAAAACAGCAGGTACTATGATACATAGAATCACAGAATTTAAGGAATGGACTGGACTTTACAGATCATCTAGTCCCAACCCTCCCTGCCATGGGTAGGGACACCTTCACACTAGACCAGGTTGCTCAAGGCCTCATCCAGCCTGGCCTTGAACACTGCCAGGGTTGGGGCAGCTATCACGTCCCTGGGCAACCTGCTCCAATGTCTCACCACCCTTATAGTAAAAAGCTTTTTTCTAATATCTAACCTAAACTTCCCCTCCTTCAGTTTGAATCCATTACCCTTTGTCCTATCATTGCAGTTCCTATGCTCTCCTTCAAAAGTTGTTGCTACATATTTAAAAAACAACAAGAACAACAAAAAATCAATCTTGCTTTAAAAATAGCAGTTTTAAGTGTAAATGGCATGACACAGGATGGTATTAGCAGTACTGGAGTTTGCTCCAGACTAACTGGCAAAGCTCAGCAGCACAGGCTGGCGGGAATGCCAGGAAGGTGAACAAAAGGAACAGCAGAAGTCCTGTACATAGTGAGCACTCCTGGCTCTCAGCTGGGCCAGCCTGACTCACCACACGCTCCAGATGACAACCATCATTTGCCAAGTACTCAGGACAGGGATTTCAGTCATGCTAAGTCAGCTTTGGGTCTGTGCTCCGATTGTGTGTATTGTGGACATACCTAGCCAGAATTTAAGCAAGCAGCACAATGTTGCCTTTTCTTAACTGAAAAAGGACAGAAAAAGGTCCTCCTCTGTTCATATTTCATTTCTCAGCCATTCTACCTGCTCGCTTTTAAAAACAGCACTTTGAGTAAAAAACACTAATTTTAACTATAGCTGCCCTCCTCTAAAAAGACCCCGGAAACAGCAGAAGAAAACACAAGACTTTTAGACAAACAGGTTTATAAGGTTTATTTTCCATTGCACATACATGGATTATATACAAGTTAGTAACATAAGTTACTTCTTAATTTTCTAAAAGATTGTTACAGCAAACACTTGCCATTTTAAAACATCAAGTCAGAAATCAATCTAAAAAGGTAAATATGACAATATTTTAAAAACAAAACAAATTGCACTTGGTTAGGGAGAGTCAAATACAGGTTTGTCTATATGCTGTAACAAACTATATAGCAGATAATATTACAGTTAGAAGTAGCTTTTGCAGTCCATTTGTACATTAATAATTCTTTTCAATTTTACTTATTTAAAAACTGGTGGATATTTCAAAGACTTCCTCTTCTTCCTAGTATTCAAGATTCATCACATGAAGTGCACTAGCAACTAAGTCTTTATACAATTGCTATTCAAATATAAGAACACCACACCTGAAAATGAGGAAAAAACTAAAACATATTGATTTTACATGTATCATGAGATGAAAAGTATGGAAGGTGTTCAGCAATAAAGCCCTGTCCACTACTTACATAAAAGAAGATTTTAAAAAATAATCACTGCACACGATACAAAGGGTGGGGTCATACTGTAATTTTTAAGTCTCCCATAACAGTAACATTCCTCATTACTGTTCACAGATGAGTGTTTCCATAGCAAACCTGTTCTCAAAGTGTCGAATCTTTCGGCAGTTGATGGCTTCGCGCTTCTGGATTCCTGTGGCATTAGTAGAGAACAGAGGGTTAGCAGAACAGTTTTACATTTGCTATGGTATAATGTCACCAGAAATCAGAACTGCCCCACTTCAACCCACCCCTCCGAGGACACACACACAGACACACATTCAGACACAGAAAAGCAGTAACCAGGCAATGATCCTGAAGGTGTCATGAACCAAATCACAGTACTGGGTTAGTGAAAACCAACATGCCCAAACCCCACACTGGCTAGTTTGTGAGCCAGATGAGTTCCCCATCTCCCTCTCTGTGCATCTGTAAAAATGCTTGTGGGGATGTGAGAGGGAACAGCAAAGGAATAACCTGCTATAGGCAAAAAGGAGTGGACTTGTTATATAAACATCTTGAAATCAGAGGAAGCCAGAATTTAACCAAATTTTAGCCACACTAATGCTCACTGCCAACCTATGCTCCTAATTTATTACTACAGGATAAGCATACTGACTCTTGAATTCAATTTTCATATTAAGGCCTTTTCATTTTCAAACACTATTCTAAATTATTTTCCCAAAATGCATTTCTTTTCCTTGTTTTCCCAAGCAGTCACGTTCAACAGTATGACTAAAGCAATTAAACTGCTTTGGTGTGCACTTGTCCCCCTCTCCCTGCCCCCAAAACCCCAAACACACACAAAGCAAGTCTGAGTAAAACTTGAAGGCAAATTTTAAGGCAGTATTTAATAGCTTGCCAAGACTCTTCCAAGTAATGTTTTTCACACATTTTCCATTAAGAAGTAAGTACCAAACACCACAATTTTCCTGTGAAGACAACTCTTACTCACATTTCACTGATGCAAATAGGAAGACATGGACCAATTTATAGATGGCTTTAATGGCAAGAAGAACCTGCAATTCTGTACTTGGACTACAAGGCTATGGCTTCTCATGTATTAAAGGTGTTTCTTAGGTTTGGGGGGGGGAGTGGGTCAAGAGACAAGATTAAAGAGCATCAATAAAAGTCAGAACTCCAGAAAACACACCCATGCACACACACACATCTTGGCACTCCTAGGGCACTGGGGCCTTGAGCAGTTCTGCACAATGAAATGACTTATTTCCATACCTACACAGAAAATATCAGACGTACTGAGGCCCACAGAGCCAGTTACTGCAATAAGCAGCCCTTGCTTTAATTAGAGTCATTCCTTTTAACACAGCCAAGCCTGTTTATTGAATTCAGACGTCACTGAACTTTTTGCCAACACCAAGGATTGCGGGAGGAACATTTACCTTTCATGGCTTCTTTGCGCTGCAGTTTGTAGGTTTCCTTGCCACGGCAGAGGCGGTAAATAAAGAATCCCAGCTGATCCACGTTTTCAATGCGATCAGTAACAATCATCTGTTCATGAATCAAATAGGACTGAGGCAAATATGTTCCAGCCTGTTGAATAAAAATATACCAGCTCTGTCAAAAGTCATCTCTTCATGGTCTAAGTGCACAAGAAACACATTGAAATGTGTGTCTGTAACACGGCTGTGACGTAGCTTCTTTGAATTCTTTCAAAATATGCATTACCCACAGAACTTTATTCTAAATGTGCAAATTATTATATTCAAAAAGGTCACAAAACTTCCACCTGCTACAGTAACATCAGCCTTCAGCAAGTTTTTTTTTCCAGGTGCACCCACTGTCACGGGTCAGTCCTGCACGTACAATCCAAAGTCTTCACTTAATGAGTAACAGCCCAACAGACCTCAGTGGGAACAACTCCCAACTAGGAGTTGGCAGAAGCATGATCCACAATGAGAGGCTCTTGCTGATGAAGCAGGCCAGCTGCAGTATATTCCAGCTGCAGTCCATGGGGTTTGGGAAGCCTTGAACCTATTCACATCATGGGCCACAACTCTCAAGCCAAACCCAAGATGAGATCTAGCCCCATAAGTTATTATGGCAATTCTCACAACTGTTTATGTGGAAAGGTATTAGAAAGCCATGGTAGTGCATCAGGTGTTTCAAGGCAACACACTGAAGAAGGGAAGAGCCATGACATGCATGGGCTTCCCAAGACTTTTCTAGTGCCTTCCATGTTATTTTGGCACAATGAAATGACGGAAGAACCTGGCACTGTGCAGACCTCACTGTAAATGGCTGAGGATGCACAGACTTAGCTATAAGCCAATTTTCTAATTCTACCACTGGTAATTAATCATCAATTTTTAAAAATATTACTTCATTTAAGAAATCCTGTTGGAGTGGTTCTAATTTATAGCAGTAGAGAAGATGCTTCTTGCTTTCTAAAAATAAAATGATCGCTTATCGTGAAAACAAATTCAGCTTCTGTGGCTAAAGATGGCTGTATTTTTTAGTGACAATAAACAACTTGAAATTTCCATTGCAAAACAAGACCATCTTTTCAGCCCCAGCAACATGTTGAGAAGCTGATTAAATGCTATTCTTCTCAGTAAAGAAAGAAAAAAAAAGACTTTCTAGAATTCACTTTAAATTATGGCTACTTCTTCAGCACATACTATGAGGAAAACAACAGCAATATTTTTTTCTTTAAATAAGAGCTTAGAAAATGTCACTCTCTCAAATTATCCCACTCCTTTATTTTGCAATTAAATCACTATAAATTACTATCTTAACTCCTGGTCTCTCGACTTTCAGGAGTGAGGCCTGAGGGAGCCCTGGAGCAAAGCAGCAGCACAGGGCACTGGCAGGGTGGGCAGCAGTGCTGAGGACTTGGGGGGCAGCCTGCAAGGACAGTCCTGGGCTCATGCCCTCCAAACCACAGGACCTCTCAGACCATCCCCTGGACTCAGCCTTCTCAACCCTCCCTGGGTGGGACAGGAGGAGAAGGAGCTCAGTGCAGGAATCTCCTCTGCCCAGCTGCCACAGGAGGAATGATCCAATGCCAGGATCCAGCATACCCACAAATATCATCCTCTTTGAGACATCCTGTGTACAGTTAAAATTAGACAGTTGGCTCAACAACAGGAACAACGTGGATGAGCAAATATACCTGGGTTTCAGCCTCATTTCCCAAAAAAAGGAGGCCTTTCATGTCTGCATGTTAAAGCAAACTGTATCAATATATATAGAAATGTTGTTCTTTAGGCTAGAATTTTGGCTTTTCTTAAAAAACAAACCCACTCAGAGAACCTCTGTTTTCATAAAATGGCCTCTGCAGGCATTCACAGCTCAGTTTAATGAAACTAGCACATCAATTTCATACATTTTTTTCCTTGTGCAACCAGTGTGACCGCAGGACAGTATTTACTCTGGGCAACTGCAGCATAGTTTCCCAAATTTCAGTTACAAAACATTTAGCCTGATTTTTGGAGACATCAAATGCCCACAGCTTTGTTGTAAATACAATGAGAATTAAACAGACGTCTCATAAAATTAGGGCACTCACTGTTGGGGACAATGATCAAAACTGTTTGCTTTTGCACAGATTTTCAGTTACATGCCTGATGCCTGATTATCCTCTTACTTGTAAACCAAGCATATTTGATTCAGTACTAAAGACAAACTAGGAAATTTACAGATTTTAACAGTGGGATTTGTGTGATCTGAAAAGGGAAACAAAACAGCATAGACAAAGTAAAAAAATATATCAGGTCACTGAGTTTTACAGACACCACATCATCCTTATGCACAGGAAATGAAAGTGTGGTTAAATAGCCAGTCTCAAAATAGGCAGCAAAAAAAGCAGCAGAGGACTTACTTGTGAAGTAATTTTTCACATGAAATATAATTTTATATACAAACCACTCAGAAATGGCTAAAATGGTTGCTGGAGTCCTAATTCCAAAGCCTTTTCTGAAAGATGTAAACTCAAAGCTGATATCGAAGTTCATAAGTTACAAAAGCTCAGTAAAACACAATTCAAAACACTCTCCCCGGATTTTAGACACAAGTTAGTGTTTATCAGCTCTCTTCCCCACCTGGACTGTTCTGTTGTTCTGTGAAGAAACCAGAAGGCTAAAAACCAAGGTAAATACTATTTAAATCTGCATTAAAAGCATACATGTGTAAAAGTTAAAAAAAAAAAAAGGATTGCTATGTAATTAGTAAGAGACCCCATTAGATTATCTACTTTGGCCTCCCTAATTTCACAGACCATTACATTTCACCCAGTTACCACAACTAACAGAACAGTGTGTCCCCACGGCAGCAACAAGCCAGGCAGCACCAGCACCACAAGGCCAGCAGTAATGTTCAATTATCAAACCCTGCTGGAAAGCATTTAGGAGCCCCCACAACATTAGACTGAAAACTCATGTTTGGTTGTTCAGCAATTGTGGCATCTCAGTCCTTTCCACCACCCTTGTTTTTAAGGGCAACAAATCTTGTTCAGAAGGTCTGGTGCTCACAGAAGCAGGAATCTGGCCTCCTGCTTAAATGGGCTTTGCTAATCACGCCACACACATCCTGATCAGTCCTGCAAAACCTCCCCAGAAACAGGAAGATCCATCTTGAGACTGCTGGAAGCCTCATGAACTCGCAGGCAGTGCTGGTCCAACACATCCAGTGACACATCTAATTTCCCTGAGCACAGACAGCAGATCCAACATACCTCATGCACATCATCCTCAAGCCACTGGATCAAAGTGGGTGCCAACCCAAGGCACCAATGCTTTAAACAATAAGGACTTCCCAGTCTACCTGCTTCACGCCTCTCAGCTAACCAGTCTTAGTCCAGCACATACATGCTGTGTGGAAACTTCAGTCACAATGGATTATAAATTACAAACACCACACAGACTGTTATCAAATAGTCCAGGTACACCACCTCTACACAATTCGATCAGCCAGATTTGTAGCACTGAACAATAAAATCAGGTTTGTTTGCCTTTCTATGAATTAATAATTCCTTCATGATTGTAGTTCATTAACTAAGAAGGTTATAGACTTTTGTCTCTTTTCAAAGACCTCTAGTGATCAGTTAACTTTCTAACACATGTGCCTTGTGTGAATGTCAAGAGTTCTGCAGAAGGAAAAAGAAAAAAAAGAAACAACTCTACTTCTTTTTCCTGTCTTATGAACAAATTAGTTATGATTTAATCATACCTTGATATTGATAAGCAGCTCCAGGAAATTTTTTGGTGGCATAACAACTGAAGTGTTCAGAGGAATCACATAGCACTTATCCAGGCTAAGGTCAAGATAGGCAGTGAGTCTCTGTTGAGGAAATATTTATTTCAATCAAAATAAGAAGAACATCAGAAAAATCCACATACAGGAATTGCTGTACCGCCATGGCTTTGTGCTGTTCTCCAAATTATTGTTTTGTTCATTATGAAGTCCAAAGCAAACTCCAAGCTGAGGGATAGGTAAATGCAGAAATAAAAGGCAGCCTTGATGAGAGTTTATATCTATGACAGGGATTTGGGCAAGGCAGCAGGCAGTAAGTAGCTCAAATGCACTACAGCAATGAAACTACTATGGTGTTATCTTAGCTGCTATGAAACAGGTACAGTATTCATTATTTCTAGTGCCTGCATTTTAAAACAACAGGCCAAACGCCTTGCTCTCATCTCCATGCTTCTATATTTTGTTATAGTCTGAAGGAGGAACACTGCTGGTAAGAACAAAACACAGAAGGAAAAAGCCACTGTTACAGATAATGCCACAAAAATCCTTTTATTTTCACAAGTACTACTAACTTGAAAGGTTAATGATTATTCATAGTGAAGTTATTGTCTTTATATGGTACCTTAACTGCAGTATTTGCCATTGTTTGATAAAAACAGATATGTAAAAGCTTGGGGAATTATCTTGATGAGTCCTGCAGCTCTTCTCACTGAGCTCACTGAGCTGTGTTTTACAGCACCTGTTCTTGCTAAAGAAGGCATTACCTCGAGCTGCTGAAAGCTCTAAGGCTGCAGAGGTACATTAAATGCTGAGCACCAAGAGCCCAACTGTCAAAATGGCACTAGGACAGCAATCACCAGTGCAACTAATCTTATTAGGTGGGAGCAAGTGCTGTACTTATGGCAAATGATCCTTCCACTGACCTTTAGAGCAAAGCCTTTAACTTACTCAATCAAAAAGTAAATTTCTAAATGCTATTGTTCCTATACACTTCTTGGATGCTTTTTTTTCTTCATCTAGTTTTCCTTCTTTGTTCTAACTCTTAACAGAAGCTCCCTAAACATATTCAGAAATATTTTTAAATTGCATAGCTCGAGCGAGTGATGTTTTCTTCCAAATCTGGTTATGAATATTTGATATATAGCACTCGTTTTTGCCTGAGAAACTTTAAACTCTGACGTCTGCATAAAGAAAAAACAGGACACTTCCCTATTCTTCTTTTTCAGCTTCGCTTAAAAAAGCTGTTCAGCCAAAACTTCAAATGTTCACAGAAATTCAGCTTCCTGAAAGCCAGCTGTACAGCGTTTCAGCACCAGCAGACAGCTTCCAGCAGGCTGATACAGAAAAGGCGGCCTTCTAATTGTTTTACAGCTGCTGTTAATACTAAGAGCTGTAGGCCTGTCAACTGCCTTAACAAAAATTTATTGCCCCGATTCCTGTCAATCAAGGTTATTGCTACAAAAAAGGAAGAAACAGCTAAAAGTGCTTTGATACCCTTGTTAAGTGCCTCTAGGAATCATAGTAGCCTGTGGCACATGATAAAAATTGAGCTTCTGCTAGGCTTCCTATGGCATCTGGAAAATGAGTGCTCTCCCACGGTCAGTCAACTTGTCACTTCCTTCCCTTTCTGCTGCTGCTTTGGGGTGTTGAGCCATGCCAGGAGAGCACCTCTGGGGGTGCTTGAACACACCCAGTGACACCAAATGCCAACATACCCTGCAAGCTGATGTCAAAGCTATGTCAGCCCTTTTCAAACTTCTCTTGGCACCACAGCAGTTGGCCAAATTCTGGCTCGGTGGACTTAGCACAGCAAGAACTATATTCTCTTTACTTCCTCATACTAAGGAAAGGAAATAGGTCTAAGATTTTTCCCTTTCTAGAAACAAAATTGTATTTGCAAATGGTGGTACACATACTACCTCATGATGATTGTCTAACACTGTACTTTGTATACCCGGCTAATAATTGCTTGCAGCCTGCTGCTGATCAAAACATCTCTGCTGCCTCCTCCACCCTCCGCTTTCCCCACCACAATAATTAGGGAGTACATTTATCAGGATGACTGAGGGGGAACATTTTTCAAGTTTTATGTGCTTTCAACTTATGCAGAAATATTTGTTACCCGGTGGAAGTCATGGACGATATCAGCAGGATCGCTATCAGCAAATTCAGGGACTGGCACGCTGATAAACTCCACATCTTCCTCCTCCAGGATCTGAATGTTTTGCTCAATCGTGTGGTAACGAGCAGTCTGAGCCTCTGCCCCAGGCTCAGGTAAACTTAAGCCATCTTCAATATACTTTATTCCGCAGAAATACACGCCACCCTGCTAAAAATGGTAAACAACCCAGCAACAAAAACATCAGTAACCTAGAAGTTTAATATTCTCAAAGCACTGCAGAGAAGAAAAACTTGTCAGACTAGATGAAATTTCTTACCTTTAATTTGATTCGTACAGCAAAGTAGGAGCCAGTTGCCATCTACAACAGGGCCATGGCTAAAACCTTGATTGTACTCAACCCAGAGGGAGTTCGTCCCTCAAACTCAAGGAAAACAGGATCCTATGAGCAGGTTCTTAAAATCTAGTCTTATCTGTATTTTCAGAAAGACAGTGAAGTTCCTACATCTATATGCATGCATATTATTATTATGATCTAACTCTAGTCAATAATTGCAATTTAACATATTGAAACTGGTCATGTGAATCACCGTTTTAAAAAGCAAGTCTAACTCTGAATTTGGTCCTGCTTGCAGTTGAGGGTTGGAGCAGATGACTGCAAGACTTTCCTTCCAACCTCTATTATTCTGTGAAGTTTAGTTTTACAAGGCTTCAGAAGTTTCTTTGGATGTCAGTTCCTAAATAATTTTTAACCGTTTTAGAAGACAAAAAGGGAATAAAAAGAAATTAAGCCAACCAATTTGTGTCCTTCTGTCAGAGTACACATGGCAGGTTACCTAAGTTAAGTGTAAAGTCAAGCCCTGGGTCAGAGAAAGTCCTATGCCAAATTTATAGGCCAGACAGTTTTAGAAATGTGCAACTTATGCATACACACATGCCATCAATTTAAAATTTTACACCAAAAACGTCTTCGGTGCAATGCTAGCTCAATCCCTGGATGCTTCCTTCAACCCAGATCTGACTCACAAACAAGTCCCACAGGTGGAACCAAAGGGCACTTTCAATTTCAGCCAGCCCGTGAAGGTGGAACACCCTGGTGCCAAGCAGGGGTGAAACACGCATTAGAAATACAGCAGGCCTTCAGCTGCTC
>NW_008689881.1:6692-17940 GCF_000695815.1 Acanthisitta chloris | reverse complement strand
ACCCACTAAGATACGCTGCTTAAGCATCATTTGCAGCACTATTGCTCCCTGTAAATTTGGTTAATGTGATAGCCAGAGACTATAAACCACAAGTTCAGCTAGAACTCAAGTTTAATCACTTTGCCTTCCACATTCGCAGCTACTAAAATGGGGAAAAAAGCAACAATCCTGGTGCCAGGGACAAGAGCAAGAATTTCTACCTTGTAGTTATGTGCACTAACCAGTGGGCTAGAGGGATTCAGGTTTTGCTTATACTCCCCCTTCCAGACTGTGAATCTTGCAAGCCCAGCAGTTCCTGAAGCTAGCCCAGCACATCCGGCACTGCCGGTGACAGCTCCCCCCCTGAGGAAGACAGTATCTAACCCAGATCTCCCATGTTTCAGGTAAATGCTCCACTTCCCTGCACTGCTGCCTTCACAGGGCTCCTCTTGCAGTGGTGCCGTTCAGTAAAAGACTGAAAATACATTTTGTTAGAGGTCTAATCTTGTCAGTGTGGATTAGACTTGACAGAGCATGTTTAACCACGCTGACTGTGCTTTTCCCCAGGTCCCCTGCAGGGCCTGTATTTCTTATCCCTGTGGAGGCTAGGGAAGAGGAGTCACCACGCTGCTTACACAAGCAGTCCCTCTCCTGTGCATTAGCAGTACCACATGCGTTAGGAAACCTGGGATCAAAAAAAGAGGCTTTCAAGGGGTTAATCCACCTCCAGTACTTGGCACTGCAAAAGAGGAAAGAGAGACAAAAATCTGTGACACCACTGCGGTTCATAAACCCAAGTCCTGTTTAGGTATGAGCTTTTCTCTACAAAATAAGGTTTTCAGAAGTGCTGCTCCCTGTTCTTTGCCAGCTTCACTTCTGCCCTCCTCTGACGATAGGTAACCTCAGAGCAGGACATACCCTTGGCCTTGAGAAAAGCTGAAGTTTTGGGAAGGAAAAGGGTTTAGTTCCTTTGGTTTAGTCCCTTTGGTTTAGTCTGCTGTTCTTCTTCTAAACATAACACAGAAAAACAGTCTGTTGCTTCCCTCCTCTCTTCTAAACATAAGAGAAAAACATAACCCTCTCATAACCAGTACTTGACTTACCTGGAATGCAAAATATTTATACAGATAGGCACCTCCCAGGATCACACCAGCCAGCATAAAGGCCAATCCAAAGCACATGCACCAGCACCAGGCTCTCCTCTGCCCAACAGGCACAGCATCCTCAGGGTCCTGCAAGGCATCAGAAAGACCTTCAACACACTGTTCCCAAAACAGGTATGAGAGCAGATACTTCAGGCTCCGTAAGCACAAACATTGCATCCACCAGGAAAGGCTGTATGCACTTTACCACAATTGCTTGGAAACTTATTTTATTTGGCAAAGTTTAAAACACATCTATTTAAGTTGAGGTTTAGTAAAACTTGTACTATCAGTCACTTTTAAGGCCATTGTCACTGACTAAATCAGCAGACAAGAGAAAAATATAACAAAATCTCCTGAGATACCTAATAACACAGTGAGCCACTTCACAGATTACGGGCAGAAAAATATCTATTCTGAGGCAACCTCCACACAACAACAGCAGTACGAGGAAGTCAACTCAGAAAGGTCAGATTTTTTTATTTTGGTATATGCAATTTAAGTGAAACTGAAGAACCAACAAAAGATCAAAGATACCAAGAGCAGCAAAATATATCCTTTCCCTATGTTGTTCCATCAGGATGAAAGAGACTTTACCACATCTTTGCTGGCACAATAGTGAGAGTGAGAATGAAAAAAAGATACTTTGTAAGTTGTTGTTAAGGAAGCTTTCTGCTCTAAGACAGCATTTGCCATGCCTCTATCTGCTGTTTGTGTAATCCTAAAGGAATGACAGGATGTTTCCCCTTTGGGGCACTAGTTTGCATAACCATGCAGTCCCCACAGGCATCCTAAGCAATAAACTGCTGCTTGCAAAATCTTTCCTCTATCAGCCACATTACAATGCTCTTTCCTCCCCCAAGTGTTTGCATAACTCACATCCAAAGAAAAAAAGGGAAAAAAAAAATCCAACTTTGAGTCACCCTGTTCCAAGCCATGATAATCCTGGGAGAATTTATATTCAAATAAACACAAAGAAATGCATTACCCCTTTGCAACCAAAACCCAACAGAGTAGAATGATGACCAGGGCAAAATCATTATGACCAAATTCACAAAACACACCAAACCAGAAAATGAAGGAAGTGCATGAGGGAAGCACTTGAGAAGGTTTCAATGCTTATGGTTGTTAGTCAATGTTCTGCTTCTTGTAGGGTGTTTTTTGCAGTACTTGCTAACTACGATGATTTCCCACTGGAACAAAGTTGTAGGTGTAGTGCCCACACCGCCTTGGGAGTTCCCCTTATCTGGCCAAAGCCATCTAAGCAAGTCTGACACCAAATGAAAAGGGAACCCTCCCTGTAAGCGGTAGGAGAAAGTGGCACTTCCTGGCAATGACTCATCCCAACTATCCCGGAGAGGGAGAAGCAGCATTTTGGAGAGACCTACTTCTTTTCACTGATTATAGAGGGAAATTCCTTGGTTAACACACCAGGTACCTAATTCATGTGTGGTTAAAATTAAGTGATGTGAAACCCACCTTTACAGTATGCTGCAATTATCTTTCATACAGAAGTGACAATGCAGCTTCTTTGCCAGGCAACGGCTGCCAAAATCTGATTAAGAAATATTTAAAGTCAAACTGAAGATACTTCACAGATTTTATGTTTCCTTGCAAACTACCACAGTAAATCAGATTGTGAAATCTCCATCTTTGGAGGTTTTCGAGACTCCGAAAGAGAGAAAGCCATGGCTAATCCTGCTTTGGCAACCATCCTGTTTCTAAAGGGAGGCTGGACCAGATGACTTCCAGAGGCCCCTTCCAACCAACATTTCTGGGATACATTACAAAGCAAAGTGACAGTGGCTAAAAAACAGTTGCTGTGGATTGCAAAAGCAGAATGTAAAGACAAGGAACAACTTCTAGAAGTTTTTACATTACTAGTTATTTAAGGAATTCACTGTAAAAAATTACAGGATTACTAGCTGCATGATTTTTAACCTGACTGTTTGCAAAGACTGAGAACAGGACACAATACCCATGGTAATCTAATTAACTCTCAGGTCAGGCTGAGAATCACTGTGGATTCTTCTATAAATCATCTCAATTATAAATCTAAACCAGGTAAAACAAGGATTTTTATTTTTATGTTGCCCTGTATCATTAGATAACTGTTTCCCTAGATATTTCAAAGCATAAAGGACACCCGGTTGAAACTTTTTAAAATAGCTGTCATTTAAACCATCAGAAATATAGATAGCAAACTGGCTCTGGGATACAATGCCCAAATTCCCTAATGACGAATACAGAGAGTATGTTCATTTGTTCCCAATGCTGCTTTTATCCCCCATGCCTTTTCTAACTTTGAGCAGAATTATCCACTAGTGGAATAACTGCCTGTTCCATTCCTACACTGTTTTCTAAGTTCAGAAAGACTAAGAAAACTTGCATCTGGGAAATGGTGCAGCAGGCATACGCAGTGTCAACACCTACGTGGAAATGAGGACTAATGTCAGATCAATTTTACATAGGCCACAAAAATAATCAGAACCAAAGAAAGTAACTTTCACCATGCTAGGAGGAACCTGAAGGACAAGTTTATCAGTATTCCACCCTAAATATTTTTTGCTTCGATATATGAGATGACAGATGTAAACAACAGGTTTAATACCACTCTCTTATCCTTTACCAGCAGTTGAATGTTATCATTATTTCTGAAGGCATCACTAATGGTGGCACGTTAAGCTATTTTGTATTTGTAGTTGCCTATACCACTGACTTGTCCCCAGCCTACTGAAAAGAGATCACCGAATTTAGAGCAAGAGTTCAAGTCCAATTTAGGCTCTTGCTTAGGAGAATGCATGAAAGCACAGCATCTCAGTACAGAGGAAAACTGAACCTGACAACACTTTATAACACATAACATTTCATGCTATTGAAGGAGAACACAATTGATTTCCTAATCTGAAAACTAATTATATTATCAAGCAGTTTAAAACCATCTTAAATTAAAATATTATAAATAACCTACTGAGGCTAAATTATACTCATATTAGTAGCTGTTCTGTAGCTAAGCTCTCTAAGCTTTTGTACTGTTGCTGTGACAGCTTAGTTTGGGCTGTATTGACCCAAAAGACTAATTCATCCCTCACTATAATAAATCTGACCCTCCACACTGCAAGAGAAGAACGTGCGATGGATGCTCACCTGCCCTCCAGGTGACTCATCTTCTGAAAGAAAAAAACATTAAGTGAAAGCAGATCCCCACTAAGCAGGACAGTGCTGAATTAGCTCTTCTCCCCACACACTTAGGACTGCACTTTGTTCCCAGACAGCAGTACTGGCTTCTGAAGCCAGAGCACAACATGAGACTGCAGCCTCACTGACTAATTTTTCTCTAGGCCAGGTTTCCACTGCCAGAGGTATCTGACAGAAGAAAAGCATCATGTACTTGAGGTGAAGACTGACCTCTACAAATATGCCTCTCTACTTTCATGAGCAGTAATATTCAATCATTACCGTTCTGTTCCTTTTCTTTCCCCTTTTCTTCTTCATCCCTACACTGTGTACTTTCAACTCCCTCATGAATCCTCAGCCTTAAGATGATGCTACAGAACTAATCTTCTCTGATGCAAAATGCCTTAGGAGGAACTGGATGCAGGCCCAATAGTGGCTTGTTTCCCTTGATGAGCTGATTGTTCTAATTGGAAAACATTTGATTAGCCTATTTCCCATGGACAAGACATGAAACAGAACCATCTCTCTCTGCCACTTGTACACTAAATCCTACAGTGTTAAGATTAAATGGTTCAGAATTTCCCAACCTGAATAGCTTCAAGCTCCACAGGAGCAATTTTCCTGTAGATAGAAAATGAGAAGTATTAAATTCTCTATTATTTAGACCAGCAAGATTCAAATCTAGCATCTTCCCACAAAGAAGTTACTAAATGACTGCAGTTTTCAGCACAGATCCCTTCATCAGTGACTACAGCAGCTAATGTAAAGCTGCACTCTGTCTAGTTCCTGAAACCATGAAACACTTTGGAGATGGAGAGATAATACCAGAAACTATTTACCAAAGCACCTCTCAAGTACAGAAAAATCTGCATGAGAACATATTTATGACAATTAGCATTAACTATTCTGCAGTGGATTTAAAAAAAAAGTTAATACCCCCTTAAACCTGCAAACACTAGCAGTTATTACTGGCTACTGGCCATTTCTTCTCTCGCTCTTTTCAGTTCAATTTTAATGCTATGTTGGTTTTTTCTTTAAACAAATGCTGAATTTCAGAATGAACAAATTCATGTTTGGGGTAATATCGCAAATTTATTCTAAAAAGCTCCAATACTGAGCTGCAAATGTGTATAATTAGACTTGGTAATTACTTTGATTTTTCCCCTTGTGGCTCTTTGTACATAGTGGAATATAATTGCTTTAACATTATAAAAGTAAAGCAGTCTAAAAACTTACAAGGCATATGTCTAGTTCATATTAAAATGAGTGAGAAAATTATCAGACCTTGTTTCTTTGCAGAAATTAAGGACACATCAATGATATGATAAAAAAAATCAATCCGTTAGGTAAGAATCCACCTGAAACCAGGTATGATGGATAATATGCTGTGAGAAGTTCAGAATACTGTATGACTGTCAGACAGCCATGCACAAGATAATGTCCCAAATTTAAAAACAGATGCAATAGCAATACAAACAATTTTGGGAGGGGGAAATGTCTTTCAGAACCAGCATACAGGCTTCGATCCACAGAGAAACCAGATGCAGAGTATTACTGCGTGTTACAAATACTACTAAAATGTCTGCAGCATAATACACAAAACATCCATAATTATGCACATGAGAATAACTTCTAATACACACACAAACACACACACATATAAAAGCTTTCAGTTAATGTGGGTAGAACTGGCTGGAAGCTGTCCAAAACAGTTCTCTTCTGAGGTCCTATGCGTGCCACTTAGCTCCCATGGATAGACAGAATACAGTGGGGCAGACTGAGCTTCCTAAAGGCAAATATTGACCAACTGCAGCTTTAATTAGTGGAACGGGAAGAAGGGAATTTAATTATTACTCCCCAGAAGTGTTTTTTAATGAGAGAGGCTAAAAAGTCCTGAGATAAAATAATGACCAAGGGCTGTATAAACTGAATTCTGTTGGTCAGGCTTGCCTGCTCTGACTTGTAGATCTGACATCTGTAGAAAATCCTCACAAAAGACAGTCAATTTAAAATGAACTTAATTTAGAAAGACCTCTGCATTCCTCCCATGGTATTCCTGCCTGAAGACTGCTCCAAGCCTGGTATTCTATTTATTACTTGTTGCAGATGGGAAATTAAGGCAGGCTTTTGCAAGACTCCTCACTCGGCAAATGCTGTGAATCTGGAAGGCCATCATGCTGCCTCTCAAGCAGCAATTTTATGCTTACTAATAAAATTAAATGTAAATTTTAAGTACAATGATTTTTTAAGTTGCAACTTGGAAAAAACCCACCCTATATATGAGAGATGCTTCAGAGATTTATCGCTTATCACAAAAGTTACATGTTCTTTCTACTCAAATGATGAAGCCAGAAAACAAGCTATGGTTGTTTGTGTGCAGTTGATATCTGAACACTGTAACCCTTCTGTGGCAGCACTGCCAGTTCCTCTTCTGTCACAATGGCCAGGGACCTGCCCATCTGGCCAAGGCTCTCTGCCTAAAGAAGAACCAGACCTTAGTTCTCCTGCTGTTTGCTGTAGTCACGTAGCCTTAATAACCAAAGAGATTAATAAATTAGAATAATCTATTAGGCAGTTGGTACTACTAACCTCTTCCTGTATTTCTAATATCTGTATATGGTCTATTAAATTGTATGGTCTATTAAATTGCTGTTACACAGCACTGGGAAACCCAGAAGTGAGAAGAAAAAACATCCCAAGACCTTTACAAAGTTCAAAGCCCAAGGACATTTTTGTATCAGCTGAATGCTACCTTTCACCAAATAATGAGGGAGTTTTTATTTTAAAATGAGGTGTCAGTCAAATGACTCATTTCACCAAACATCACAACCATAAAAGATTAAAAACATTAGTATAAGCAGCCAGCTAAAGATCATCATAAAAGGGGAATTAGTGCTGGTAGGTAGGAAGGTAGCTGCAGCTGCATGTATTGGGAAAGATAGAGGGGAAGGGAGAACAAAAATCTGAAAAAAGCCAAGAGAAGGGGAGCTGGAATAAAACTTGAAACATGAGGAGTTCAATTTATCTGCAGGAACTCAAGGAAAATTACAACTGTAAAGTGAACCAGCAGTTCTCCAACAGCTCCGTGATAGAGGGACAAGAAAAGCAGCATGTCCTGAAGAGCAATCCTGCAATTCCTAGCTGACGTGAGTTATCCTGATTTACCTAAACACTGCCTTCATTCCTGAGATAAGAGACTGCAAAACTTGATGGCAGCCAACAACTAAAGACGTGTAAAGAAGAAAGAAGCCTATTACTATACTGGGACTCTGGTTAAATTTAGGAGCAGCAGTGTTAAGAGTAGTCACTGTTAGCTTTGGTCTTATGTGGACTAGAAAGTGGTGGGGTTGGTAGGGGAAGTGGCACAGGGGGCAACATGCCCAAACACACTTACTTAAATGGCCTGAAAGTTCTGCCTCGACCAGGCCCTTGCCTTCTGGTGACTCACATGCACAACTTTTGGCTATATCCTTATGTCAGGTTGTCTACAGCAACTGTACAACTAACCACACACTGTATTTTACTGTTTTCTTCAAACTGTGTTCCCCACATTGTTCCTTTCCTCTACCCAGTTCCACAATCCACCAACTCCCTCCTCTTGCCACCAAACCTAGTCGTTTCAGGTTTTCCTATAATTCCCTTCTTATCCTCTATCTTTCCCCACCCCAAAGCAGGGTTCTCTGGTCTCTGCCACATGCAGAGTAACTCAGCATACCTTATTTTTATTTCCTCCCTTCATCATTGCAACAGGATAAATCACTCACCACATCAGTGTGCAATGCTCTGGTGAAGAGCAGCTGGGCTATGGCCACAAAATGCTCTGTACCTTTGGCCTGCCACATGAACCAGCACTCCTGTGCCTCTTGGCCTGCAAACACTCAGTGCAGGGACTGCCCTCCTTTTTTCTTTTTTTTGCTGTACAGAGATTAGCACAGCAGGATCTTAACACCACCTTACACTCCCTCTGAACATGAGGAAGCTTTTTTTTACTGTGTGTGACCAGATGCTGGCACACCTTGCCCAGAGAGGCCGTGGAGTCTTCATCCTTGGAGATACTCAGAAGCTGACTGGAGATGTTCCTGGGCAATCGGCTGTAGGTGGCTCTGGTGGAGTAGGGGGGTTGGCCCAGATGACCTCCAGAGGCTGCTTCCAATGCCAGCCATTGTGCCATACACATCTATAGCTTTTAAGTAACACTAATACTACACAGGGAGAGGATTAATACACAACCCTAAACACTTGCTGCATTAAAGCAAAAGAAATAATACAGGAACACCGGGTCCGAGCTACACAAGTAATAATACTCCACACACCCTTGATTTCCTTTGCTTTGTGGTTTTAATGATTCTTCTGCCTTCTCTCCACCCCCAACATGAAAACGTCAACAAATCCTGGGATATTTGGAAAACATGTTGTCTTTAAATATCTGGATGCTGAATTCAAAAGTTCTTTTGTGACAGAGATCCACAACTGCCATTGTACTATACTGAATACAAAGAGTTTTCATAAGCTTGGCTAGTGAAGAGGCAGTGTAAGTCAGGTTTATTTATATATTAATGCTGCTGAATTCATATATACATTTTCATAAATTAGAATGATGGAAATTTGTTCTGCATTCCACACCTACTTTTCTCAAGTATTTTAAGAAAAGAGAAGTGTTCTGGTGCAAGTCTGCAAGTCATAGACCAACATATGCAGGTGAAAGCTTGCACAGATATCTGGCAAGAGGTGCCTGAGGGATGTTTATTTTTCTAAAACAAAACCCCTCAAACCTAAGAGGTCATATGGGACATTTTTCAGAACGCATTTACTTTCAGAAAACAAAATCACTACACGCAGCATGTCAAGTATGGCATTTCATTAAACTGTCCAATTTTGAAAAATGCTTCATTTTTAAACATAGCCAAAATAAACTCATTCCCCACCTGCATTCTTTGACTTACAACTGACTTACATTCTACTGTACTTACAAAAACTACACTAAATCAATCTATAACTTTAATGCAGTATTTCTCTCATCTTTATCCTGAATTAGATCAATGTTTGAAAACAGGAACTTAGAAGGTTCCTATTCCACTTAGAAGGGATCAATACTAAATTATCTCTTTGACCTTGATTGTTCCAGTTCCTGTGTCTTCCTTATCCTGCTCACTTCTTATATCTGAAATTTCTGCTTTTTTCCTACAACTGCCTGAATCTCAGACATCAGTATGATGGAACGCTGTGTGGATTTAACCTAGATTTCTCTCAGGGCTATTTTCCCAAGCGGCGTTGGCTCTTTCACCCAAGAGATCTCATTAGCATGCACATATGCACCACTGAGCCTCAGAATTTAATAACTCTATTCCCAGTTCAGCCACAGATGGTATGTCATCTCAAGCAAGTTACAAATGCCGTGTCTCAGCTTCTCCCAACAGCAGAACCAAGCACCACAGAAACCACTTGTGAGAGCTGTAGTCCAGCCTCTTGCTCAAAAGGTGAGTGGACTCTGAAGCCTGTCCAGGTTGCTCAGGGCTCTTGTCCAGTCAAGGTTTGAAAACCTCCAAGATTGACACTTCAAAGCTTCTCTGGGTAACCTGCTCAGCAGCATTCACTTCTCCTCAGGCTGAAAAATATTTTGCTTATACCAGTTAGAAGCTCTCCTTTTTCAATTTATGACCACTGTCTTTTCAGTCACCTCTCCAAGTGTTGGGAGGCTGCTGTGAAGTCCCCCCACAGCAGTTTCATCTCCAGGCTGAAACTGCCCCACTCCCCTGGCCACTCCGCACAGGGGATATGCTCGAGCCTCTGATCGTCATGGGGCTCCCTGCTGGACTCACACCAGTTTGTTGCTGTCTTTCTTTGGATCAGAAAGTTCTCAGCCTTCAGTGATGCCAGTGACTTGTGCTCAACTGACTGTCCACCAGAAGCCCTGGGTCCTTCTCAAGCAGAGCAGCTTCCCAGACAGGTGGTCCCCTGCCTGTCCCGATGGAGAGGATGAGTCTGCTCCAGGTGCAGCACTTTGCATTTGTCATTTCTGAAACTTACGAGATTTTGTTTTGCCCATTACTGTAGCCTGTTGGGACTCTTCTGAATGGCAGCTCTGTTCTCAAACAAATATACCCTGTTAATACATACATTAGTAAATTAAGATGCATAATACCTGTGTGGCAAGCAGTTTTCCGAGTGGAAACCATTCTATATGCAAATACAGATCAGCATTTAATTGTAGCACTTCAGAGTATCAGCACAGAAGAGCTGACCTTGAAAGGCTTACATTTAATTATGCCCTCTTTCTAAAAAAACTCTGGTAACAATCTAAAGGGCTTCACTGCAATTAGACTATTCAAAGCCTGAAGTGGAGCACACACTCCAGTGCCCAGCACCTGGCTGCATCACACCTGCACAACCACGGACACTGGCCACTGCTCCAACACCTCACCAAGAGAACTTCCCAAAACCGCAAACCTTAGGCAAGGCAACTCACTGCACTGTGCAGAGGCCTCAGAAAGTGTGTTTGGCTTCCCACCCTGCAAAGGGAACTGCATTTTCAAACGTGCAAATGCAAGGGTTTTCTATTTCTATGTAGACTTTATCTTTTAAAATAAATAAATAAATAGACCTTCATGATTCAGCAACTCTGTGAGATCCACCCTTAGAGATCACCGACCCCTCCCAGTTATGATCTCCCCAGTGTACTTTCTCCACAGTCATTCCACTGTCTTGCTCTACCCTCAAAGGAGCAGAAATTCAAACGTGCAAATGCAAGGGTTTTCTATTTCTATGTAGACTTTATCTTTTAAAATAAATAAATAAATAGACCTTCATGATTCAGCAACTCTGTGAGATCCACCCTTAGAGATCACCGACCCCTCCCAGTTATGATCTCCCCAGTGTACTTTCTCCACAGTCATTCCACTGTCTTGCTCTACCCTCAAAGGAGCAGAAAGCTGCCATCAAAGAGTCTGCTG
>NW_008689881.1:686-6677 GCF_000695815.1 Acanthisitta chloris | reverse complement strand
CCTAGGAGGAAGACAACCACAAATTAACCAAGGATTTGCATTCAAGAAACTCTACTCTTAAAATGCCTGTGGGTTTTATTTTTATGTGTGTATATATATAAAAAATTATATGTATTATATGCTTAATGATATATAAACTTTATAAAAATATTTGTATACACACACACACACAGACACTATGTGTAAAGGTGAAAACTAGATACCAACTTATTTTTCCCACAACCTCTTTCGTAAGTGTTGGGCAAATATTCCTTTGCCATTTTTTCATGGTAAATTCTGCACAGCTGTTGCACAGAGGACCCTTGCCTGCAGATGACACATTCAGAAAGGAGCCACTGTCTCTCTGTATGTCCACTGTGGCCCAAACCCTAGGCCATGTGATGTCTGCCACAAAACCATTTCTGGCTTCACTGCAGAGCTCAATCTTACTAATTATCTCATTCCTTTGGTTTACCACATCTGTAAAATTAGGACAGATATCCAAGTTTTATAAATTAGCATGCTTTTCATCTGTAGATTCAAAGTAATTTCCACTGAGGATAAAAAGCAATACATAAATAGTAAGAAAATGAATGTTGTATTATTCATACAGATCAGGAGACTAAAAGCAGATAATGCTAACCTTTGTCAATCATAGCATAAGGGGAGGGTGGGGAGAAAAAATTGGGGGAAAAAAAGGAATCCATGCAATAGCTAACAAAACACATAATTACTTATCCCAGCTGTAGTTATGTTTTAAATATATCCTAATGTTTTTGGAAGCAGAGAATAAAGAACATTTAAAATTACTAGGACTTAAAAATGCAGTATTTGCTTTTGAAGGTATTTCCTAAGAGTCACAGAGAAGGCCATGTTCCTTCTATTTATGTTCTTGGGTGTCTGTAGCTAGTGGCTACTGGATGGAAGATAGGTGTAATGCTGACAAATATTCCAAAATCATCACTGTAGAAGAGTTAACCGAAAACATTACTGGAGGTAAGTAAGCTTACCATTCTTATTACTCCCCTGCAAAAGAACACTAGCATCAAAAATTATTAAAATGCTGATAAGAAAAGAGAAATAAAACACACAAATAACAAAGAAAATTGATTTATTGGAGTCTATAAACCAACAACTATTAGATTACATCTGCAACTGCAAACATTTCATTAAAATACTTAGCAGGGAAAAAAACCCTCACGTATATACACATTATATTTTGAAATTAAACTTTTCTTGAAATAGATATTCATATGTTGGATTAAATATTCATTATAATGAAAGGAGTCTAAACCATTTCCCTGGAAAATACTGTTGATTCCAAGAAAATTTTCTTTCAAATGTGTCTTACAGGAGAGCTCAGCATTTCATTTTAATCCACATCTTCAAAAATCAACTAATTTAACTTGAGCTTTCCAGAACTTTGGCTCCAACAGCCTCTGTTTCAGTGGTATTCTTGATACTACTATAAATGTTAATATCCAAACTAGTTTCTTGAAGCTTACCAGAAAGAAAATAGCATTGCAGCACAGAAATACAGGAGTGAACATGTGAGAAGAAGTACTTATGGCATTTACTGTAACAGTACATAACAGTGCAGGGTAGTTTTTCTAGGTATTGCACTATTTAAAGCTTCATCTAACTACAGACTCTTCCACATGACAACATTAAAGGAAATAAAAAGTTCTCCAAATATATTTTTAGGGCAAGGGGCCTCAGCCAAGAAAAAGTTTGTTAATCTGAAGAGAAACCATTTAGAACAGCAGAAAGCATTTCCATTGTCTCTGTAGTCATCCCTGCACAGAATTCACATGAGCTGTAATGTACAGCCATCGGCTCTTGCTCACTCAGCCAAAAACCTCAGTGATACAAACAACTGACGAAGCAGTTATCACAAAGGTCTGCTCGAATACATCCTGTCTGAAATATTAAATATCATTCTTCTGGGAATGGCTGTATTTCCCAACCCAAGCTTTGTATTTGTTATTCAGGTCAGGAAGTTATGAGAAACAGAAAAGGAAGGGAGATACGGAGCACTGACAGAACTCTGTCCCACAGGTTCATTTCCATTCCTGAAGGGATGGGGGGTGACACAAGCTCTTCCGGACAACTTTTTGAACTTTCCAACTTCTAATTCCAAATTCCAAAACTCACTTCAAAGTGGCAAGAGATTGTCAGAGGAGCATCTCAAACTTTTAAAGATCTTGGTTCCAAACACTGAAATACTATTCTCTCAATTGCTGGCAACCTCTACAGAATAGCTTTAGGAGCCAAATGTCTCAAGACCACAGTTGCCTTACTTTCAGGAAGCTGCACTACTTAACCAGTAGCAGAGATTCATTACGTAAAAGGATGCAGGGGATGGTATCAGCCACAAGGCTTCTTTTCTTAGGAAAAGTTCCTAATTAACAACACGAATTTTGTTTAATAAACTAATTTTCCCTGAATTTACCTTTTCAGGTGCCCACATAGTCAAATAAAGGAACAGAATCCTGGGTGCCCTTTGTGCCTGAAACTGGAGGGTTTGGTTTGGTGGCCTTTCATTAAAATTTAGCAACATCTGGGAGGAGAAGGGGGAGAGAATTCCGTTTGTTAATATTTTTCACTTCTGGTCATCTTAAATAATCATGCCTTAACCCACAACGCTCTGACAGAGAGCAGAAGCTGGCTGGTTTAATGACCTAGTTGCATCACAGAAATTACAGGAAAATACAAAGACTGTTCTTTCCCCAGTGGCAACTGGTGAAAAGCTTATAGAAAATCTGGCTGGAGGAAGCCTATAAAGAGAATAAGGAAGCTCCTCCAAGAAAAAAGAAATGTAAAACAAACAAACCAACCCTAAACCATCCAACAACAGACATGTCTCATGAAGTGGGAAAGCCTGCTTTCACAACAGCAAAACAATAAGCAGATGACTATTTATTATTGTGCATACTAACATCGATAACATACAAACATGTTATATAGTACCTAAAATGTAAAGTTAACATGTTTATTTCAGAAACATCTCGCATCAATTACACAAACTCTAAGGGGTTTTCTGTGTAGCAATATAGTGCTTATTAGCTGCTCAACAGTATCACCCAGGTAGGTCCCCTCACCCTATGTTAAAAATGCCTGTTTCAGTACGCTTTTGGAATGATTAAGCTAAAGTGAAAAAAAAATATTCATTTTAAAGGTCAGAGTAATAATGTTCTCATAAGGAATAAATACATAAAGCTGCTGCTGCTTTTAAAATTCTTAACATTTACACTCTCACACTGAACTCTCTGCAGATACAGTTACCCAAAGGTCACCTACAATACATGTATGAATCCACACCTTCCATGCACCAAGCTCTATGTGGTAAGGATGCACTGCACTGAGCACCCCAAGCTAAAAAAAATAAGATAGTTTGAAAAGATTGCCACCTGCCCTGGCAGAAGGGAGCAACAGCCCTAGAATTACTGAGGGCAGAAAAATCTTTGGGAGGGCTTAGTCAATTGAATGGCCCCCACAAAATGTCTGAAGACTTCAACTATGCTCAGAACCATCTCTGGCTCTCCAAAGATCTATTGTAGGGAGAAATGTTAAAATACCACATATTGTTTGTTTGTTGGGAAACTGGGTCATAAAATACTCCATTGTAAAGACAATGAGCAAAGTGGAATATTAAATGTGGCCTGAGAACCTTCACTGAGAATATTCTGTGTTTTGGCCAAGAATTACGGCATAGAAGTACCACATCCCAACAGAGTAGCAGAGTTGTACCAGATGTCTACAGTAAGTATGGAGACACTTTCACAACATGCCATATAATAATGACCAGTGATTTATGCAGAGACAGGATTAGCACTCTTGACCTTTAAAGTCCTTTATAAGTGACAAACTCCAAATGCATAAGACCATTGCCTTCTGCAAAAGCTTTTTTTGAGCTGTTGTTCCCGTGACACATTCCCTACTCCTCTTGCATCTTCCTCTCTTACCTTCCCCAAATAATTTCCTATTAATATCTGCATCAGAGGTTACTGGGCAAATTTTGGTGAGATCTGAGTATTTCTATGCTACAACATCAGCATGCTTTGGCTGTCAATGCTCTTTAATAAGTCCTAGGAAAGTTATGTACTTGAGAGTAATCCTGCAGAGTGGCAGTCTTCAAGACACTGTGCTGGGAAAAGCAGCACAATGAGACTGTCCAAGAACTAGTCTAAGAGCTCATTCACAAACTTTTATTTTCGGCATGTTTCAGAGTATTTGGCTTAATTCATTAATATCAACTGGTTTTGTAATATCTCTTGCTCAAAACTTTGTTAAATTCTTGGTAATACAACTCTGATAGAGCAATTCTGCTGATCCTCTTCCGTTCTTCCAGTTCTCCCTTTACTTCAGCCCAGAATGCCTCCCAGGACTTGTTTCATAAAATGTTGTAATATTTTTCATGTTTACACTTGTGATCCAGATCTATTTATTTTCCTACAAAAACAATGTAGGAGAGGTAAAACAAATGTCCCATATATGCTGTTTTGGAGATGTGACCTTTGTCAATCTACCAGAATTCACTCTTCCAATATACCTTCCCATACTGCCTTCAAACATCACTTGAAGCTAAGGCTTTTCAGCAACTGAAGTGATATGAATAATACATTAGTCAGATGTGGTTTATTCTTCCCCTTTCCTCCAAAGAACTGCACAGTTAAAGTTCCTTGTGGAGGGGCACGGGGAAGATCTGTTTCTAATGTAATGGTACCAGAGAAAGCAAAGTCCAAAGAGCACATCTTGCACTTACCTCCAAGGTATCAAGTTTTACAATGGCCTTCAGTTCCTTTTTTCTTCCCCGAGTTCTGAGAATAAACTCCCAGACTTGGAGATTCACATGCCTCTACAGCTACATGACATAATTTCACTATTGTTAATCCTGCATGGATTGCACAGCCCTTTCTACTAAAACTACAGATGACGCTACTGTAACTTGGATCTGCTTTTGTTCATACTCTTACACACACAAGCTCACAAAAAGCTTACTCAAGAGAATTTTGCACACTGGTAGGTGCAGGTCTGCAGTGAAAAGATAGAAATGTGTCAAGGAGAATATCAAAGACTCGATGTCCCTTAAGAGTGCTCATTTGCTTTTGGAATTGTCATCTGTACTGAGCATCCGCTCCCAGCAAGCTATTTTGGGACTGTTTTAAGCTTCATCCAGGCACATTCATCCCCTGACAAGAGTGCAAGAACTTTTAAGTTGCTACTGTGAGAACAGAACACCTTTTGACCTGGATAATAAATGTTTACAAGTCTCATTTCTAGGCAAGGAACACAGTGCTAAGACCTGGGCAAAGTCAAGGTGGATCCTGTATCTCATCCTCAGCTGCAAGAATTTACAGCTCTGCGTTAAGGAAATCACAGTCAAATGACACACTTCTGTCAGATGGACAGGGTCAGGAGGAGTTGTTCCCCAGTGCACAATTAGCCAGATGTGTTTTGTTTGTTTAGCAGTAGAAAAACAAGCCCAATTTGGAAACAAACATCATCCAGGGCAGGTCTGGATTCCAAGGTAGCATGGAAAACCTGCTTTCTGGAACGAGTAGCTTGTGCCTTGCTTATGCGCTTGGTTTCAAACTCAGCACCAAACCTGGAGTTAGGAAAGAACTCCACAGCTCAATCTGGGCTCAGGGAAGCCATTCCTTCCTGGAGAATGGCACTCCTGATAGGAACACGAAGCACCTAACGGATTTGCCATAATTGCAGGCAATTTAAGTAACAATACTGTCTCATCTGTAGTGGCACACTGTTCTAGAGATTTAAATACTTCGATCAAACTCAGCACCAAACCTGGAGTTAGGAAAGAACTCCACAGCTCAATCTGGGCTCAGGGAAGCCATTCCTTCCTGGAGAATGGCACTCCTGATAGGAACACGAAGCACCTAACGGATTTGCCATAATTGCAGGCAATTTAAGTAACAATACTGTCTCATCTGTAGTGGCACACTGTTCTAGAGATTTAAATACTTCGATCAGAGTTTTATATTGCAGCAG
>NW_008689881.1:0-669 GCF_000695815.1 Acanthisitta chloris | reverse complement strand
GTGCAATTTAACCACTCGCTGTACCAGGAAGATGTCAGTGGAAACATCTTTGTGGTTCCCCTCGGTTTTGAAATGACAGTGGATTCAGCAGATGAAGAACCCGATCCCAGCAAAATCGCAGCAAAATCTGCACCAGGGCATAACCTCACGCTAAAAACTGAACAGACAGTGTCTTCCTAGGCAGAAGTCGATCACAAAGGTTTAGGAAATTAACTAACACTGTGGCTTTTGCAGAGCCGACCTGGTAACCCAGAGGCCTGCTGCACAAAAGGCTGTGGAAGCAAAGGCAAACAACAAGGCACAGTGTTTATGTACAGCTGGACGTTTTTCAAGTTTTCATTCACTTTTCAAAGAGCTTAGAGCAAAGTACACTACTCCTAATTAAAAACTGGTTTTGATTACGGGAGCACAGAAATCGCAGCCGAAAACCTTTACATTCTAGGCAGTGCTGCACTTCAAAAACTTCAAGACCAGCCGCTTTCTATCCTGTCCTTTGTGGCTGTTCGCAGGAGGGAGGCGACAGCGCCTGGAGTTTGGGTGCTGTTTGGTGTGGGGGGGACACACAGCTCTTTGTTCCTTGATTTCAGCCAGCGCAAGTTCCGAGGCGAACTTCGCGGTGCCACACAAACCAACAGACTCTGCAAAACGCGCTGCGGCACAGGCACGGCC
>NW_008689880.1:1338-3143 GCF_000695815.1 Acanthisitta chloris | reverse complement strand
GTCGGGCCCGGCCGCGCAGCATCGCTTGGCGCCGCACACACCTGAACCCGATTCGCGGCTCTGTTGAGCGAACCGGCACTCTGCGGAGAGAAAGTTCCGTGCGGATACGGGTTTAGCCTGTACTTGCACGTACCAGCAAGCGATATGGAACTGAGATGAAGCCCACTGTCTAATCTTATAGAGCCTATAGCAGCTGTGAGGACCCAACATTACGGGGAGGGAGGCAAGCACTTAAATGCTCGTGGTCAAAAGGAATGACAAAGAGAATTAGAGTGGCTGAGTCGTTATCTGATGCCCTGGGCAGTCTAAGTTTTATTAGGAAATTACACACTTAGCATGGAAATCGGTATACGAGTCACTAACCAGCTATATAAGCACACAGCAGTGGGGTTGGGTGAAGGTGAAGAGAGAAATTAAAGACAAAGAGATGCATTAAAGAAAGAAAAGAAAGAAGGCAGAAGAATTAAGAGGGGAAAGGAAGAGGGGGAAAAGAGATAACTGGACCGGATTCCAGTGTTGATCTGGCCAATGGGATGTCAATCTTGGCTTCATTCCAGCTTCAGTGTTGATCCAGCTGATAAGCATTGATCCAGGTGACAAGGTGTGCAGGATCCAGGGGGAGCAGCCACCATGGGCTCAGTAGGGGTACATTTTATCGACAAGTTCCTTCACTTCCAAAATACATTTCTCACTTTCAATAAGTTGTTCTCATCCCTAGGAACTATAACAAGGATGTTTGTCCCGGACAGCTGCTGCCCTATCTCCACATGGCCCTCCTTCCTCAGCCAAACGTTGCCCTTTCACATGGCGTGTTAACATCAACAGTCCTTGGTTGGCTCCACAGCCATCCGATTATAGATCTTTGAGATATACACATTAGTCCCTTATTAAAAAACAGAAACTCGTTAGACAGTGCTGGTTTCTGGGAACAGACAGTGTTTCTGATAAGCTCAAGAAGGTCTTAGTCCAGGAGCAGCTTGCCAAGGCTGAGGCCTAACGAGCATTTCTCAGCAGCTTCTCTGGGTCTCTACAGCAACACAATCTCAATTGGGCTATCAGGTACCCCATGGGAGGTTTTTGAAAGACCTGCTCAAAACCTGACCCAGGAAAATCACTTTCCACCTCTCAGATGATCTGTCATTCATAAGAAATGAATGATAGATCATCTGGATGACAGCCAACTTAATGACTGCCCTGACAGAGACTAAACCCTCTGATCCCATGAAGCACACAATGGGCTGATACTTGTATGATTATGAATGTTGGAAAAACCCCTAAAGATCCGGCCCCAGCCATTAGGCTGCCACTCTGCTGTAACCCCTAAAGCCTAAACCATATCCTCCAGCATTAGATCCAGATGCATCTTATATACTTTCAGGGGTGGTCACTCCACCATCTCCCTGGGCATTCTATTCCAGTACCCGACCACCCTAACAGTGAAAAAGTTTTTCCTGACATCTAATCTGAATCTCCTCTATCTCATCTTATGACCCTTCCCTCTAGTCATTGCAAGCATGGCAGAAGAGATTGTCTCCCACCTCTCTACAACCCCCTTTCAGGTGGTTGTTGACAGCCATGAGGTCACCCCTGAGCCTCCTCTTCTGATGGCTAAACAAACCCAATTTCCTCAGCCATTCCTCATACAATATGTGCTCCAGATCTTTTATGAGCCTCGTTGCCCTTGGCTGGTCTCACGCCAGTGCCTCAATGTCCTTTCAAACTGAGAGGCCCAAAACTGAACACAGTACTCAAGCTGTAGCCTCACCAATGCCGAGTGCAGGGGGATGACCACTTCCCCATTCCTG
>NW_008689880.1:0-1314 GCF_000695815.1 Acanthisitta chloris | reverse complement strand
CTTGATATAGGCCAAGATGCCATTGGTCTCCTTGGTCACTTGTGCATACTGTTAGCTCATATTGAGCCAGCTATCCACCAGCACTCCCAAGTCCCTTTCTGACACACAACACTCAAGCCACTCTTCCCCCAGCCTGTACTGCTGCATGGGGTTGTTTTGTCCTAAGTGCAGGACCCAGTCCTTTGCCCTACTGAACCTCATGTACTTGTCCTCAGCACACTGATCAAGTTGATTCAGCTCTCTCTGTAGAGTTTTCCTACCTTCAGGCAGATTAATATTCCTACCCAACTTAGTGTCCTCTGCAAATTTACTGAGGGTGCACTCAATCCCCATGTCCAGATCTTCAATAAAGATGTTAAATAGGATGGGTCTCAAGACTGAGCCCTGAAGAATACCACTAGTGATCAGCCACCAATTGGATTTAGGCCCATTAACCACAATTCTCTGGGCCTGGCCATCCAGCCAGTTTTTTGCCCATCAATAAGTCCACCCATCCAAGCCATGAACAGCCAGTTTTTCTAGATGTAGGCTGTAGGAGACAGTGTCAAATGCTTTACTGAAATCCAGAGCACTACATCCACAGCCTTCCTTTCCCACTAGGCGGATCACTTTGTCATAGAAGGAGATCAGATTGGTCAAGCAGGACCTTCACTTCATAAATCCATGTTGGTTGGAGTGTTGTAACCTGTCATTGTCATCACTGGATTGGACCTAGCCTCACTCCATGCAGCATGAGAGGGAAACTTATGTTTACAGTATCACTTTTTGATTGCTTGTGAAAGCACTTATCAGCCTATTGTAAACACTGAAAAATCAGTATAGGAACTGAATGGCCTAATGTCATATACTTTAAATCACAACCATTGCTAAGAGCAATATAATAGTCACTTACAGGAAAAGAAACCAGTGAACCAAAGCCAGCACAAAAGCCAGATCAATTTCAAGAAGTACTTTCAAGCTTTATCCCAATTGCATGGTTGATTTATTGCATCTTTCATAATATCTAATAAATTTCCTCTATGAATTAACTTAACCCTATGGATTTTCTCATATGAATACTGAAAATCCTAAAGGAACTGCTCAATTTTTTTGTGAAGGAATTGGCTTTCTCTGCAAGTGGAAGTGTTTTGAGGTTTGAAGAATCTTGAGAACTCTTGACTTGTGCAAAAAAAGTTTCACATTTCCTTTTGAAATGTTGTTGTAGTATTATTAAAAAATAATTTCTAGAAGTGTGCTGGTTTGAAAGCAAACCAGTGAGAGAGTCTCAAGTCAGATATAAAATTTAATATAGAAAACAAAATAAATAAATAAATA
>NW_008689879.1:42335-63037 GCF_000695815.1 Acanthisitta chloris | reverse complement strand
CGCCCCCCGCGCTCCCTCTCCATTCGCCTGAATGGAGACTAAGCAAGTTATGAAGGATTTTTCCGTACAGCTTGACAGCAAAAGTTAAACCGGGATCTGCCAGCTGAATATTCCCGGTCCTTCTCTTTACTGTGAGTGATGCACCGAGAAGGATTTTTCCGGGCTGTTTCTTCCAGCAGGCACGGGGAGACTCCTGGTTTCTTGCACAAAAAAAGAGTCTATGTGGCCTGCAGGAGTGGGAGATCATACCTCTCAGCTCACTGTGCTCACAGATACTTTGCATCTTTCAAAGTGTCCCAAAATAGAAATATAGAATCATAGAATCAACCAGGAAGGAAGAGACCTCAAAGATCATCGAGTCCAATCCTACCGTCGTTACTAGACCATGGCACTAAGTGCCACATCCAGTCTCATCTTGAAAACCTCCAGGGATGGTGAATCCACCGGCAGCCCATTCCAATGCCTGATTACTCTCTCTGTAAAAACTCTCTTCCTAATATCCAACCTAAACCTCCCCTGGCAGAGCTTGAGTCTGTGCCCTCTTGTCCTCCTGCTGGTTGCCTGGGAGAAGAGACCAACCCCCACCTGACTCCAACCTCCTTTCAGGGAGCTGTAGAGGGTGATAAGGTCTCCCCTGAGCCTCCTCTTCTCCAGGCTAAACACCCCCAGCTCCCTCAGTCTCTCCTCATGGCACTTGTGCTCGAGTCCCTTCACCAGCCTCGTTGCTCTTCTCTGGACCTGCACCAGCACCTCAATATCCTTCCTGAACTGAGGGGCCCAGAACTGCACACAGTACTCAAGGTGTGTCCTCACCAGCACCGAGTACAGGGGCAGAATCACCTCACTGGTCCTCTTGACCAGGAGATCTGACCTGTCACAGAGACCTTGTTCTAGGCTCAGTAGAAATTTCCCTCACAGGCTGAACATGCACACACAGCAGCTGAAAAATAACAGCATTCCTAATGTACTGGGGAAAAGCTGGGATTTCTTGATTCTGCACACGACTGAACTATCTGGACGCAAACTGCTCATTACAGATTGTGTCAGGGAAGCTGTATGAAAGACAGGTTGGAAACAGATGAAATTCTATTTTAATTGCGGAGGAATCACCTTTGGCTATAATGAGGCACAGAGATGCTAAGTAAACAACAGTGCTAGAAGCAATACCAGCCTTTTCACATTCCACTTCTCAAAAGTGAAGAAATAAACATGCTGTATTAGCAAGGCTTTGAGCCTGCATATCTAAAGGTAGCATTAAATCCTTGAATGAACTACAAATTAATACACCGTTTAAGCATTAGAAAAATATATGGGCTTAATTGCAAATGTGACCTGGAATCCTTGGCCTAGAAGCAGTCCTCAGCTTAATGAAACTCCAGGAAGAGCCTTTGTTGTGATAACCAAGAAGGACTCTCTGTGTACAATGAGTAAACAGTTCAATAGCAGAGGTGGATCATATTCTGACTGAATATAATTTCATTTCTATTGACTTACATGGCAAAGACTATGATTCTGTGATTTCATACTCATACTACACAGGAAATTTAACAGCCATTATGGTAATTTTTGAGGATATTGCACCTAATTATGGATCTTCTTTTGAATGAATATAAAACACTGCTCCCAAAAACCCTACAAGTGTTAGGATGATGACTTAGTATTTACACACACACAAGTGCAGATACATGTGTCTTTGTCAGCCTGTGTTGGTAGCATGTCCATGATATATATCTGACTTTTTAAGGAGTTTAGTCAGGGTAGAGACATTCTGAGGCAATGCAGGAGGGACAAAAGACCTTTGGAAATCATATGGCCATTTGTCACAAGTGAGTGGGCAGGGAGTTTCCGGAAGGAATGGTTGCAGTTGTGATAGGAAAACAGCTCTGCATTTCCCCACCACAAGGCAGATTTCATCAGATCCTACAAAGGTCTCATTGTTTCCTGAATTCTGGTTGTTTATCTGAGCTCACAACTGTTAGGACAAGTTCTTAAATAAGCTCTCATTACGTAGTCACCTCAACAAAGTCTAAAGAAAACAATCCTGGTCAACCTTTACAAATGTGTTCCTCTCTACAGCTTTTGTATAACTGTCATCCTAATCAATACCTGAGTAATTGAAATCCTCCAAGACCAAAGTCTCAACCTTCTGACTGCCCTCTTTCCTGATCTACTTTCTTTGACGCCTGTAACAGAGGATAGCAATTGTTGTGCTAAATGCTAACCAGACTGCCTCCACTGTGTCAGCCAAAATATAACCCCTCCTTACAAGCTCAATAGCATCCTTTCATTTTCTGCTTCTGAATTCTACTTATCATTTTACGCATTAAAAATTAATAAATATACTGGTGTTTCTACACATAAGATGAAATTGCTCTTTTTATCATAAATTGAGCATGCTTTTTAGGGTCAATAGCTATTTTTTATAACTTTGAGAAAAATAAAATCATGTTGTTAGCTATCCAGTCTATTTTACCTCCTTTGTCTTTAATTTGTTCTTTCTAGTTGAAAAATCAGATCTTTTGATTAAACAGCTTGAAGTTGCTGAAGTAAGGGAAGTTAGGCCTCTCCTTTCAAAATTAATGAAGGTGTTTTCCATTATTTGTGTCACTTGCATAATCTCTCACTGTAATAACAATATCTATCCAAAACATAAAAGATTCAGGAAGCAAAACTAACTAGATATAATCCAGGCTCCCTGGCACCAGCTACCTTCAATTTACTGATTATTTCTATCAAATGTACTTCAGAAACAACTTCACAGCTCAGGCCTCCTTGGCTCTATTAGTCTCTCTTTTATTTGATTTGAAATCACTCTAAAGGTAAGAAATCACACTAGCTGCTAGATACTATCTGTTAATTGCTCCTGCAGATAACGAGCACCCTAAGGGGTAAAAAAAAGGTTACAAGGCCTATAGAGACACATCAGAAATGCATAATTTATGCTTATTCCAGCAGTTAACATTGCAGTGTTTCTGTCTGCACAGTCTATGTTAAGCTGTTCAGCCTCCAGCTTTTCAGGCATTTCATTTTTGGATGGTACAGCATTGAACAAACCAGTGAAACCTCCCAAAATCTCCTTAGGGCTTTTTCCTCCTAAATCCTCTTCTGTCACATGCCTCAATTATTTGATGGTGAAGGATTTTCAATTTCTCTGCTCTTTGTTCCTCTCCTCACTTCCCCACTTGCAGTCCAAAATAAGTGCCAAGTGGTGAAAAGTATTTAAAATAATTAACTTGGCATCTTGTACAGCTTGATTGTAAAGCAGGAATTATTAGTACAAATGAGCAATGCCTGTAGGACCTTTGATATAATTATTGTTTTGTTTATGCTGACAAAGTATAATGTTTGCATTTCGTCATTTGATCATTATTAAGATCTGAGATGATGAATTTACACCTTCAGTATACATGAGGCATTTGTAATTATTATAAAAAAAGCAGTAAAATTTAGTGCAAGATCTGCACATGTTTATGTCTTCCTGTGTGACCCTGTTAAACCAGGCTCTAAGAATGGTCATTTCATATTCCATCCCTAGAAAACCAGTTTCCTTTTGCATGCCTCTTTGATAAAGCAGTACAGGCACTTGTAATCAAGCAGTTTTGGCTGGTGTCTGTCCTTAGTTCCTTTGCTCCAACAGTTCTCTGAAGCAGCTGATGGAGGCTGGTAGTGCCTGTGTTGGTCTACTCAGTCTTGCTAGCGAAATCTCATGCATCTTCTGATTCACTGAATTCAGATTGTGTCTGCCAGTATAAATTAAGCAAACCAGTTAGATGATGATAATCCCAAGGTATCATATTGGAGCATTTTCTGTACAAGGCTGCAAGGCTGATCTTGTGTCAGGTGGAACAAGCTGTTCCTTCCTCAGAGAGCAGCACTCTGTCATTTTTGAGGGCAGACTAGACATTATAATTTACTGTATGTTCTGTAGCAGTCACAAACATTTGCAGTGTTTCTCATTGCTGCAGGTTTGACACACAACTGCCATGGGTTCAACTATGAGTTTTTTAAGTGCAGTGTCTTATTTTCACACTCAACAAATTTTAGCTTATTGCTGGGTTATAACACAGGAGAACTTGCAAACCTTGTTTGCACAATGTTCCTCCTTGTGTTGGAGGAATACAAAGGTTCTCAGATTCTAAAGCAGTGCGAAACCCAGGCATGTACACGGACCCATGTGAAAACTCCTCAAATTTTTCAATCAGCTATCTTGCAGTGAAAGATGCGGAAAAAGTCAATGTGTACCCATCTCCCTTGATTTTAGCCATGGTAAAGTCAGATACTGAAACTAAATTAATTACCTGAGCTCCATTTCTAGCCCATGGAGAGAAGTTAGCATAACTATAGGGTAAGTTATCTCACCTATATTAGATGCCCTTCAAGAAAGAAAGAATGTCCTTCAGGTGCCTCTCTCTCTTAACTGGCTATAAAAGTGGCTTAAACAGAATGTCTAACTTTTAAACAGAACTATAGTTCAGTGAGATTAATTCCACTCTTAACATGCAGTTTCCTCAGTATCATCTTCACAATTCAGCAAGGTATTTAAATACATGCCCAGCTTTCCACGGCTGAATAACTCTAATCACACGGACTGGCTTAAGTATCTTGTTATACCTGGACTGGATGGTTTCTTGAACTGAAAGCTTAACACTCTGCATGGCTGCCTCTGTTAGACTCCAGGCTGCTTGTTTATGACGCTAATTCTCTTTGGCTTTCTTGAGCAGTAGCATTGGTATTTTACAGGGCAAATGAATAAAACCAAAAGAACTGTCCTAGGTATTTTCAAGAGAAGTACATGGCATCATTTACTGCCTCACCCTGTGCTGTGTGTCTGACTATGAGTCTGAATTATTTCTGCTTTATTTTGCCTAAACCTTTTAAATTTATTTTTTCTCTGCTGTTATTTACTGAATCTGTTTGATCTAACTCTGTTAAGTGTTTGGGAACACAGATGGTATGAAATGCTCCACACATAATAAAGACTCATTGTCGGGCAGCTTCCATGGCAGGTGATGGTAGAGATTACAGTATTGGGGCATAAATTGTATCAGTAATGTATAAGCAGGATATCATTGACACCTGATGTTCCCAATTAAAAAAAATTATTACAAAAAAAACTTGACAGTTTTTTTAGCAGCTTCCAATGATTTCTTCACGTGAGAATCTAGGAAGCATGTTCAGACAATTGACATCTCCCCATTTAATGCAATGTTGATTTCAGGCAAATTTTTCCTATACAGCTGGCTGAGGAATATCCAGTTTAAGACAGTTTTTCTCTCTTGCTGACCTAACTATACATGTTCTTGCATAAAACTCTGATGACAAGAAGAATTGGATACTCAGAGCAGTGTCTCTAGGAAGGTGTGGACCAAAATCCCACTGAAACCAATGGAAAATGAAGCCTCCATCCAAGCAGAGCACAGCAAAGGGAACATTGCTAAAACAAGCTCATTGGAAATAGCTTGAATTCTGGCAGAAGACAAAACAAGCCAACACAAATGTCAACTCAGTTAATATACAAGTCAGAAGAACCTGCGCCAGATGATCAATGATGTTTGAGAGCATTGGCATACTCCACCAGAATCCATCTAAAATAATCACCCATAGTAACCCTGTGACAGTGGATGATGTCTGAGAAGCATAATTTGAAATCACTGAGCTGAACTGAACCTGTACCTGAGCCAAAACCAGAGCAAACTGTTGTCTATCAAGAACCGAAGATGAACCCAAACTGCTAGTATGAATTCTTTGTAGAATTCCCATGTCCTCCTGACCTTGTGTCAGACACCCATGACAGGGGCCCGGTACCCCAGGGCTGGCTCAAATAGCTCGAGCATGGCAGGGGAGCAGCCTGCCTCTGGGTGATGCTAGTCTGGCTGTCCTAAAGGTCACAGACCTTCTTGGCATGCCCATTGAGGCTCACAGGAGTATTGTCACTGACATACAGGATAGATGAGGCTGCCTGTGATACATTACACTGGGGAGTCAGCTGGAGGTGATCCATGGGATTCCTGTGGGCAGCACTAAGCAGGGGTGGAGGCTATGCTCCTGCAGGCTGCTGTGAGGGCTGACTACCACTCAGGGTGCTGGTGCAATTGTTCTAAGAATGCAGTCTTGTCTTGAAGAAAAGATACGGGCCATGTCTTTTTCTTCAGGATAATATCGCACAAGGACTCAGATCCACAATACCCCCCAATAGCTTTAAGTGAATCTTACAAAGGTATGAGAATTAAAATGTAAATTCAAGTTTGGCAGGTCAGTTGCATGCTTTCGCTCTGCTGGCCAGTACCATTGCCTTTTGCCTCTTTCTTCCCTCCTCAACAGCATATTTCTGCTATTTTAGATCTGTCTTTTCAATATCTTGGGCTTACGGCATTTCATGGCAGAGAGAAGGTAAAATTTTAGCATAATTTAATTTTTATGCCATGCTCTCTCAGTCTGCCTCCTTACCTCCCTTTGTTCTTTTTCTCTTAAGCAGAAAGGCAACAGAAATCAGGCACTGAGGAAAATGAATACTGCTCCCTGACAACAAAATCTAGAGCCAACTGTTGCAGTCGGTTTTAATTTGAGTTCTCTGGTGAAACCCTGAAGCTTACTGGGACGTGGAAACACACAGGATAGAGCAATTTATGATCATGCACGTAGCTACTGCTTTTTTTAAAATTTCTTTTTCCTTGCAATTGTTTAAAGGAAATGTTAGCAGAGATGCAGTATTCTACCAAAAATATATAACTTCTAGAAAGTTCATATGCAGGGTGACTTCTCAGTCCTGAGTGAGGAGAGGAGGGAATGTTTCTCATGCCCCGATGGGGAACAATACAGATGTAGCACTAGTTTGCATAGAGATCTGTAATCTCAGTCCTGAGTCCTTCCACACATAAGTACATGAACCACACTGCACAGTTTGCCTATTCTTGCCTCACTTTGGACACAGTTAATGATGTATTGCTAATTTTTGTTGATTATTGTTTTGCATTTTGTAGCTTAGTATTGTTTCATTAATTTCTTTGTGTTCCACAGCAGGAGACTGAGTTTGATGACCCAGCTACATTCCTTCTTATCTGACACCTGACATTTCTTTAACTATTAGAAGACATCGTGATAAAAACGTAATGTGAGTTTTACCATTAAAGCCTATGTAATGGCTTTAGAGGGCTGACCATGTTTAAATTATTGTATTCAAAGACATTTAGCAGCTAAAGCATCTAGTTTTGACAACAGAAATACTGGTTGAAAGCATCACCTCCCTTTTCTTCAAAATTTATGACATTGGATTTAAACGTAGCATCTTCTGCAAATGACAGTGAGGGAGATGTGTGTTTGGGAGGGGGAAGGGAGGGGAGGATAAGAAGGAGGAGGACATAGGACTTGTCATTGTGGGCTAATAAGCCAAAGAATGAATGTTTGGGCGGTAGTGCTTATCTGGAACCAGCATCAAATAGTCACTGTGAAAAACTGACATGTTAGCACTCACCAGTGAGGCACAAATGAATTTATATGTGTGTTTTTGTGTCCATATGGGGGAAGCAATTGAAAACTAAATATTAGTTAATTAATACTGTCCTTAAGGAAAGGTTTTGTTCCTTTTGCCCATCTTATCAGGCAGCAAAAATGTAGACTCACTTATAAGCAAGTTCACAAACTGATAGGCATGAGATAGGTCAATAAAAAAGCAAAAATGAAAGAAAATCTAATTGTGCTTCAGACAAACCTATTTCTTTAAAGAAATGTATGTATTCAAAATCCAGTATTGATTTTATAGTGCTTATTAATGGAGTCAAGAAAGCCCTGTAAGTTGTAAAATATTTTGTGATTGGATTATTATTAGTTACAAGACTAAAACATATTAATGATTTCACAGGATATCATAAAAAGGCAGACAAATATTTTCATGACTTTCGATGTTACATGATTTCTGTTTTTCAATGGAGCAAGCTGCCATTTGGATCAACAGGTAAAATTCATCTGTAGCCACAACATATTTACAAACACATAACTGCAAACTTTTTTTTTTTTTTTTAAAGTTACACATGCTTATCCATTTGGAAAGCAGATTACCTATTTATATGCTTAACTATGGATCCCTTTTCCTAACTTCAGATACCCAATTTTTAAAGTGTTTGTCAAAGCAAAAGGTTACTGTTGTGTTATAGGAAGAAACCAAAATAACATCCTAAAGACATGATCTAAAAGTCTGCTGTTCTTTTAATTACATTCCAGCTTTCCTCAGACTTCAGATTTTTATCTTCGCTCCTTCCAGACTTGGCAAAGTTTTCTATTCAGTTCTTGGGACCAGGAATTTGGTATCTAAGAACCATCTTTCCATAGTCTTGCCAGCAGGGCTACTTTATTTAATAGCAGCTATGGCTCATATGTAGACAAATGTGTGAAAGTCTCTAACTGGAATTCTCTCTTACTTGAGGACTTTATTCTACAAATTACTCATGTCCAGATATTCGTCGAACCATCTTCTAGAACACCTTTCAATTTTACTTTTAACTTTTGTATATGCAGTGATCTGTCTCTTCTGTTTTAAGGCTGCATAAAGAATGATCTTGTTAACATCAAATCTGGAAATCGATTCACAGTATGTACAGATATCAAGACTGTCAAAACAGAAGATATTTTTAAAGCATCTGATCTTCCTAATTTGTTCTGCAGAGCCAGTTAAAATATTTCTGAATGTATAATCTGGAAGACTTGGTCTTGACTGTTCCCTATTGATGAAACATTCAGTAGGGAAAAAAAAAGCCCATAATGCAGAAGAGTTCCCCAAGTGTGGTAGTGGATGAACATAAGACTAGTCAGTTATGACGGACTTGCTACTTCATTAGTGTTGCTGATAACAACCAGAGCAAGACACTTCACTGAAAGGTATAAAATATTCTACAATAAACAGTTCAGGAATAGCCTGCCATGAAGAAAAAGGTTTTTTCTACCTCAGGAAACAGAACTCTGAAAGATACAATGGCTGGATTGTAAGCATCTGCTCTTAAGAATGCTAAATAATAATAACAACAATAATAGTACTCAATAATAACAAGGTTCTTCAATCCTTGGTCACCCTTACTAGTTGTGCTTGGCCTCAGTGATACTTGATGACAAAGGATGCCTTATACAGGCTAATAGTTTAAAGAGAGCACTTTCTCAAAACATAATTTGGACTTTGTCACTGTTAAACTTAGCAGTCCTTTCGCTTTCATGTTAGGTGAAGTATGACTAATGTGCTTTCCTGGAGATCATTTGCAGCTCTGTACATTTTATCCAGCTGATCTTTTCAGAAGAGCTTTTTTTCCAAAGCTGTGTTCATTCTCATTGCTTCACTTGTATCTCAACTTCAGAAACAAACACAGGACGTGTCTTTGGGGAAGCAGATTTTTCTGCCCTCTTACATTTAAGTTTTTTCATAGTGGGTAGGCTTTCATAAAGAGATGAACTGGTACCCCTTTTCATATTGCTCCGGGTCTTGGCCCATGTCCTTGTTCAAGTCTCAGCTAAAAGTGAATTTTTACAGCTGCTTTAAGTAATTTAGGATCGAAATTTAGAAGTGAAATGCTGACACCACCTTACCCATTACAGCATTTAGCTGCTTCTGTCATGCTGCAATCAGCCCTGCATTGTAAGTGTCCGTGTTGTGAGCCTCTCTGATCTAAACGTTTGTTAGTTTAAAATATCAATTCAATTGCAAGGCATTATGCTCTGCTCAGAAAACCCATCTGGCTCCAAAGGCTGCTGCCACATGATGTGCATGCTGCTGTGAAGCCAAAGGCCTGTTTCTGTCCTTGTTTGCACTGCTCTACATCTCAGGGAATGGCATTGAAATAGCTGAAAGTGAAGCACCCTGCAGCAGGTGTGGGGAATGTGTCAGTCAGGTGTATGGCTACATCATGCACTCTTCCTAGCTTGTTTTCCCAATTTTGCTGATACCCTCATTATCAAGGAAGTGAAATTCCAAGGCTGAAAACCCCCCAGCCATCAGAAACAGAGAACATCTCTGGATTTTCTCTTGAGCAAATGATGGTAATCCCATTTCTTTTCTGCTGAATCACCATTCAAGACACTTTCAGGCATTTCTGAGACATGTCCTTAAAATAAAACTGACCCATAGGAGTGGAAAGTAAAATTATACTTTTTATAGGAAACGCAGAGAAAAAAGATATAAAATATTCATCACCTAGAAGAATCACTTCTTACTGCGAATTATTTTAGTGTCCACTGTGCTTGCAGGTGAAAATACCTCATTAACAACCTCTAGACAAGAGTCCTGGTCTCATGGCATGAGGAAGATCTGCTGGGACTGCAGTGGGTCTGAAGAAAAGACATGAGAAGCCATTTTCAGTTTGCTGTTGCCTTGGACTCGTGTTGCATGTTTTCTGCCTTCTGCTGAGCAAAACCAGCAAAGTGCCAGTTACTGAGGAAAGCCGTGATGTTTTGTGCTATATATAAGGATGACAAGCTGCTATGAGCATCCAGAGAGTAAATGCTAACATGCCACTTAAGGTCAGGATCAAGAAGATCACCAGAGCTCAACTTTTTTGTTGCTTTGGGGCATCTTACTTATTAAGCTTCATTACCAAGAGTGACTAACCTAGGAGTTCAAAATGAGCTCTGAATGCCTTTCTGTGGCATGGGAGACCTGGGAAAGATCCAATTTAACTAGATGGTGCATGAACAGCTCTTTCCTATCTATCTATCTACCTTTCCAGTGATAATGAACCACTCAATACACTTTTCCACAGAGCAGGGAAGAGATTATGAGAGCACCAAACGCATTCATTAAAACCTGAAAACAGCCTGAGGTTGCATAAGCTTTCAGAGGGCTTTGAGGCTGGGGTGGCAGCAGATGGCTGAAGGAGGGGTACACCTCATCGTTTGCTTGCCCCTGTGATGGGGACGACAGCATAGCTCACGAAGCAGCCCCTGAGCTACTGCAGATTTTAGGACAGCATAAAGCAGGAAGCTGAGATGTTTTATTTAATTTTGCAGACTGAAAACTGCAGCAAATCAGGAGGTTCTTCGTGAGTCATTCCCATCGCCAGGGACACAGCGGCAGCCTGGCTCAGTGTTACGGCAGCTGGCAGAAGGGGTTTGCTGCTCATGATGATCTCCACTACACGTGAGTCCTGAAAGTCCCAGGGCCCAGCACCTACAGGATGCTCCTGATCAGTCCCTGGACTGCTCTCTGACCCTGCCACAGGGTTCCTAGATCCTCACAGTTTCACTGGGTGGGTGATCCAGGAAGGTGCTGCTGCCAAAGCTCCTGCAAAACACTGTGACAGTCCTGGGTGGCTGCTGGAGGGTGACAAGGAGCGCTATTTGTGGCTGTGCCAAGAGATTCACACCAAGGGAGGATTCAGTTCACAGTTTTTGACACAATTATATGAGAATAGAAGAATTCCTCTGCACCTTGGAATGTCCACAGGGTGGGAGCACATGCAGAGGCAGTGTCTATTAGCTGTGATGGTCTGGGATCCATATAAGTAGTCTTATGTCATGAGATTCTTTCTGCCCAGCCTATTTAACTCCTGAGAACACACTGGCCACCCATGCACAAAAGATGCACTTAAAGCCCCAGTCAAAACTAAAACTAGAAATTCTCTCTTCAGCTGTAACACAAAAGCCAGTAATGACTTGCTTTTAAGCTGTATTCATTATATACAGAGAACAGAATATAGTTTACTACTTTATTAACTGACACGCTGTGAGAACTAACACCCACAGGAAAAAGAAAAATATTTTAAATTCATTTTCATTATAATTTAGTTAGGGAAACAAAACACTAATAAAACACATTTAATAGACTCGTATCCTCATTAGGTTAGGTAGAATGTCACGCTTAACACAAAAGAGAGCTATTTAATACCTTTTTGTAAAACAATACTCCTATAAATCCCAGTCCACTGAATAGATTTTATTTGTTAAAACAGTTCCAGTGAGTCCACTCAGGAGGACTCAGGGGTGTCCCTCCTATGGTTACAGGGGTGACCCTCCTGTGCCAGACTGGACCTTTAGTTTGAGTCTCACTGTAGCTCTGTTTATTCACTGATACTTGCAAAACCCTGTGCACAGAGCAAGAATGCATTGGGTTTTGTTTATATTTGCAGTTTGATACTCACCTAGTGTATGTCCAACAGAAAAACCTTAATACTTATAAAAGAAGTTATAGATAGTAACTCCCATAGAAATTTCATCATTTGCAGTATGTCCTTGAACTTCATGCAAGACACATTTTAAAATATGCATTCCCACTTTAACCTGCAACTTGCTGCGGAAACAACAGCATGTTTGTTTCTCGATAGACATGATTACTTTTCTGGTAAATTTTGGCAAAAAAAGTAATTTTTCAGGCAGACTAAAAGGTGCAAGGTGAATAAGGGAAGGGATGTATCAGGCACTAACAATGAAAATGGCTGAGAAAATTTGAGGTATATGTATTTGGTGTGAAGCTGGACATGTACATTGGCTCTGTGACTGAAGCTCTAAAGGTCACTGCATGATGAATTCACATTAATTCTTATCCTTGAAGTACTGTGCAGTCTTCGGGTAAGACACAATCACGACTGAAATTTCTCACTGCTATATTAGACACAAGAAAGCTTTTTCTGTGCCAAGCATGCATCACTTTCCACCCCTCCCCACCCTGAACAAACATACCAGTCATAGAAAACACAGTAACCCAAAATGAAACTAGGAATTTGTTCCTTGGCAAATGTGCTTTTAGCACAACAAAAAGGGAGCGGAAGGATATGCCACTAACTTTCTGACATTCCCCAAAAGATAAAATTCAGTGAGTAGGGAATATATCATGCTTGCAGAAACTAAATGTAGTACCTTTTTTTCCAGGCTGTCTTTACCACTATGTATATATTAGCAGCTTTATGAATCCAATATTAAATTTAAAAAATCTGTAGATAATTTGGAAGTAATTTTGGTTGGGTTTCTTTGCCATTCCCCCCAACAGTAAATAATTTCTTTTCACAATACCCTCAGGCTCACAGTGACCTTAAAGCCTGGACCCATCAGAGAGAAGCAGCTGATGCACTGAAGAGCAGTGCTGCCCTGCAGAGGGATCTCAGAAAACTGAGCCACAAAAAGACTTTCAAAGGCAAAGGCCAACTCTTACACATCTGTATCATTTTTGGCCCCCAGTACTGGTAATACTTTGGCAAACTGGAGTGAGGCCAGTGTAGGGCCACTGAGATAATAGATTCATGGCTTGGGTTGTAAGGGACCTTAAAGATTATCTAGTTCCAGCCCCCTGCCCTGGACATGGACACCTTCCACTCGACAAGGTTGCTCAGAGCTCCATCCAGCCTGTCCTTGAACACTCCCAGGGATGAGGCATTCACAATTTCCCTGGGCAACTTATTCCTATGCCTCACCACCCTCACAGTAAAGAATTTCTTCCTAATATCTAATCTAAACCCATTCTCTTTCAGTTTGAAACCATCCCCCCTTGTTCTGTCACTGCATGCTCTTGTAAGTAGTCTCTCTCTGTCTGCCTTGTAGGTACACTTTGGGTACTGGAAGGCTGCAGTTAGGTCATGCTGAAGCCTTCTCTTCTCCTGACTGACCAATCCTCTCAGCCTTTCCTCATAGAAGAGGGGCTCCAGCCCTCTAATCAACTTGGGGACCCTCCTCTGGACTCACTCCAACAGGTTTATGTCCTTTCTGTGCTAGAGACCCCAGAAGTGAATGCCGTACTCAAGGTCAGGTCACACCAGAGCAGAGCAGAAGGACAGAATCACTTGCTTCAACCTGCTGGCCATGCTGCTTTGGATGCAGCCCAGGATAAGGTTGGCTTTCTAGGATGCAAGTGCACATTGCCAGCTCATCCTCTCACCCTTTCATCCACCAGCACCCCCAAGTCATTCTCAGCAGGGCTGCTCTTGATTTGTCCCCCAGCCTGTATTGATATCAGGGGTTGCCCTGACCCAGGTGCAGCACTTTGCACTTGGTCTTGTTAAACCAGATGAGATTCCCATGAACCTACTTCTTGGGCTTGTCCATGTCCCTCTGGATGGTATCCCATCCTTCAGGAGCCCCAGTACTGGTGCCAAGGGACACCACTTGTCACTGCTGTCCATTGGGATTCTGAGCTGTTGACTACTATCCTCTGTATGTGACTGTCCAACCACTTTCTTATCCATCTAACAGTTCACTCATCAAATCCAGCTCTCTCCAATTTAGAGAGAAGGATCTTGTGGGGAACTGTGTCAAAGGCTTTACAACTGTCCAGGTAAATGACCTCTGCAACACTTCCCTCGTCCACTGATGCAGTCACAATGTTAGATGTTAGAGGTTGGAGCACACAGTGTCTGAGCTCGGTTTGTGTAGCCTAAGAAAGGACTGGTAGAGAGGACTGTGAAGCAAGGGGGGAGATCTAATTGCCATTTTCTCCTACCTAAAAAGGGAATTATAGAAAAACCTCAAACTTTTCTTAGAGGTGCACAGTGAAAGGACAAGAGGCAACAGTCATAAATCTCAGCAAGGGAAGTTCTGATTTCTTGTAAGAAAGGAGATTTTTACCAGGGTAGTGAGCACTGGTACAGTTCACCCAGAGAGACTGTGAGCTTTCCATCCACAGGAGTACACAAAACTCGTAGAGACATAGCCCTGAGGAACCAGATTAATTTTTGAACGTGGCTGTGCTTCTAGAATGGTTTGGACTAGATGATCCACTGAAGACATTCCAATCTTATTCTTTGGTTCTGTGACAAATTAAGACATTATATCTCGCAATCAGTATGAGTTGGAAATGCCACCCACAGGTGAGATTATCAGTTTAGTACTGGGACAAGCTGCATCAAAAATCCTAGATAAACCAATCTTGAAATTGTATTCCTATGCAAAAAGGTTATAAACCCACTTATAATTCTTTCCTTTCAGACTGGCATGATACTTTTAAGGTATTACAAAATAAATGCCTTAAGTAGGGCTCAAATACGCAAATGTATGACAAGATTTTTCAAAATTTAGTGAAGACGTTGCATGTCCTATACCTTTGGTAGCCAGCTGATTTATTGAGGCCTTCCAACAGGATTTTGAAACTCAACTGGAGACACCTGTATCTGCAAATGTAGCTTGAATAGCTAATATGGTGAGAAGAAAGGGGACAGCAGTAAAATGTATACTAAATCTGCCTAATACTCTTTTTAATGACTTTTTTTTCTATTAAAATTACATATGAAGATTTCCTGCTGGTATGTTAAGAAGCCTTATTGTCATTCATTTAGAATGACCTGCACAGTTTATTCATTTTCCTGTGACGTAATGAGTGGGAAAAAAAATGGTCAATGAGTGGACAAGCTTCACAAATGATTTTTGCATCATAATGCAAACTCATATTAACATGTCTTTATAGTGCTATGTGATTCTGTGGTTTTGTTATGACTGGTTAATAGGTACTTAACAAAGATAAAGATGCCAGCACAAACTCAGTAAAAAAAGAGAGTAACCAGAACATAAAGATGTTTTACACAGTTCCACTCTTATTCTTCATGCTGCTAGAGGAATTATTTTTTTGCTGCAATTAAACAGAAAGAATAAAAATGCTGACTAGTATCTTCTCTGACTGACTTTCAGAAGTTGAGGTCCTGTGCACTGGTTTTGTTATGGACATGCTAAGAAGCAATACCATTACTCTGCTGGTGTCTGATCTTCCTGACAATACCTGCCACATTGAGTACATTGCCTCTTTTACATTGACAAGTTGTATGGATGTATCATACTTATAGACAGATGAACAGACAGGGACAGGGCATCGGGAAACGCAGGAAATTTAGCGATGGGTGCAGGACATAAAGCATTATAGGGTTACAGAAACATCATGGACTCACAATCACTCCCTGGACACAGGTACTGAGAGGGAGCTGGTATTCAGAAGAGATAGAAATAATGGTAAAAGTGGTGTGTGTGAATGGAATGACAGCCTGATGTTTCAGAAAGGGATCCCTGATAAAACAGATTCTGTTTGCATACAAAATTACTTTGGGGAAAGATAGTGGGTAGTTGTTAGAGTCTGCTGTAGAATTCTAGAGTTAAATTTGGATATGGATAGAGACGTTCAAACCATTATTACAGGAAGGAATTCTGCAGAGAATTGTCTCATTATGGCAGCCTCCAATTTCTCAGATATAGGCTGGAGAGCAAGTGCGACTGAAGGCAGCCTGGATATTCTGGAGTGTGACAACTGACAGCTTTTCTGACAGAAAGCAGAAAGGCTTCTTTCTAAACTTAGTTACAGAAAGTATTGAGGTTGTTACAGGACAGCTAATTGTAAAAAATAGCATTGGATCACATGAACGTGGGTTTAATTTAAGTAAAATGAAGGGATAAACAAAAATAGGTCTGTTAGTAAGTCTGTCTGTCAGAATTTTAAAGAAATGAGTGAAGGCAGCAGAAGTTAATTGTTCTGTGACTTCTCTGTGCGGGAGACTTGGATTTTCTTTAAGGCACAGCACAGAAGGATTCCTGAAGCTTTTAAACACTGAAAACAAAAACTTCTGAAAAAAGCATCAAAATCTAGCTGTATGCAAACCCACCTAAAAAATGGTGCTTTGATGGAAATGGAAAAAGGATGATGAGCAATAAAGGTTGTGCCTTATATGACAATTTTCCATAAGGGCTCTTGAAACATGGGCTCAAAGACAGAGCCAGCTGATAGGAAACAAGAACAGAAAGGAAATCTGCATTACTGTAGATGAAAGCAAAACTTGAAGTTTCTTGTTTTCACTCAGTGCAACCAAATGCCCTCTGTTTCAGGATGCAAAAAAAGATGGTGTATGAAATCCTGCTTCTGGCGAGAAGCATCCTAAGTCTTTCCACTCAGAACTGGTGCCATGTGAGAGGAGGCAACCTGGTGCATTTCACAAGTAGCTGGCTGGAACAGGCCTACAGTCTAAGCTTCAGTACAATACAAAGCTTTAGAGCAGTTTTTAAAGCAGTAACTAACTGAAAATGAAGGTAAACATAGAACCATAGAATGGCTTGGGCTGGGACAGCTTCCACTACATCAGGGTGCTCAAAGTCCCATCCAGCCTGACCTTGAAACATAAAAGAATATGAAAAAGAATGGATACCTGCAAAAACCAGGAGATCATAAGAGAGCTACAGAGTCTAGACTAGCTCTATATCTTTCTTTTATAACCCTTTCCTCAACAAGCAAAATTTGTCAGATCTAATCTATCAAAACTTGGGAGAATGGTGACTACCATGTTAATGGGAAAGTACTGATGAAGCTGGAGAAGACAGGGGTTAGTAGAAGAGAAATAGGGAGGGTAAAGGAACTAGTTAAAGAAAGATACTGCAGATTATGTTGAAATGCTATTAAAGAACTCTTGTGCTGGAGTAGGATTACTATTAACTTTTCCAATACTGATTACTCTTGGAACCAATTGTCTGAATGATTCTCTTAATAACCTTGGTTTTAAAATGTAAGGTACTAATAGGCTTTTGGGAGTCATTGTCAATGCAGAAAAGGAGAGTGATATGTGGAAATATCAGGAGCACCTTGCAAGCCGGAAAAGTAGAAATGAGATGAAATTTCATTACTTGCATTTAGTTGCTAATACATTTTTGATGTAATTGAAGCCTTGTCAGAGTAACATGACACCAGAAGAGCCTGTATGATTTAAAGGATCATTAAATTACTAGGATTAACTAGTGCAATGCCTGAGTCAACAGGGAATTACTATTCTAGATCATACCTAGCGAGATATTGCCATGATAAATATGGGAGCTTTGAATAAATGTTATCTGTAGTGTTCTGTACCATCTCGGTCATCCATATTCACCAAAGATTAATTCAGACTGGTACTCGTGAAGAAAAAGCCTATGAGAAGAATGCAGAATCTCTCATGAGATGAGAGAATGCACAGCAGGAGGAATGATTCTTACTTATTCCCTAATCCCATTTGTGTGTCACAATAGTCCCACTGGGCAGGGCAGAGAAGTGTGATGCCTTCTCTGGAAAGATGCATATTTGGTCTGACTGGTGCCTAATAAAAATAGCATTAGCTGAAGTCTATCTGCTTTTCTCTTTAGTGGAGGATCTCCCGCCTGCCTTGGTATGGGCTGCTTTTTCACAACATTTAAAGAAACATAATTATCTTTGAGATGTTGTCTGTTCTCCTATACTTGATTGAAATAGTGAAATGTATCAGAAGTTCTTAAAAGTCAGGACTGAAGGACAGAAATGGGCTATATAATCACATGAAGCTCATTTCCTTAGGGGACGAGTGTAAAAAACAGGGATGGCAGAAGAATAAATAGGGACAGACTGCTGATGAAATTAAAAAGTCAGGACAGCAGCAGCAGGTCTCTATCAATCAGAGAATTAAACTTCCAACTGGTATATTAGATACAAAGGTTATAACTAGTTTTAAGATTGTAATCAGGTTATGAAATGGATTATATGACATGATTGCCTTCAGGAAGTCCTCTCCTGTCCTATCAGAAACAAGGGTATGCTAATATGATGGCTCTGTCCTAATGAGTGCAAGATAACATTTTCAGATTTGCAAAGGGACCTACAGATCAGTTTAACAGTCATTTGCAGAAGCCACATTTACTCCTAGGTATATCATGTTTGTTCATCCTTGTCACTGAAAATCTGTTTTGCCAAGTTGCAGGCAGAATCTATGACTATAGCTTGCTGTGTTTTACTTTCTCTCGGGAAAGGCTGGGTGCTGGACTGCAGTGGTGCATAACCTTGATAGCACAGAGAAAAGTAATGGCACCTTGCCCAGAACTCAAGTGCTGCACCTTATTTCCATACAAATATACATCGAATTGTATAAGATTTTATATCAGAATTTTTTTTAGTATACTTTATTTATTTAAAGAGCACTGCAAATGTAGGCAGTATTTTACAGAGCAATCCAAAATTGCTGTGAAGGTAACAAAAAAAGAAAAGTCCTGTAAAAGCATAGTGTTGTCCTCACAAAAAAAATGTAGACTTCAATGAATTTCAGTTTACTGTGCTGATATGAAAAGAGTTTGAATTCCTGATGCACAAGGATGAGCTTTCCCAGAGGATTTTTTTAATGAACTAGCTAACAACACAATTTCCTTCTGCCAGATAAAGTTAGGACCTATCAGCCATGTCATAAACTGCTATCAAGTCTCTGAACTTCTTCTTCAGCTCAGGCAGGAAGAGCAATTTGTTTGGAGTAGAAGGACTGGAGAATGATGCTTGGTGGCACTGCGACCTTTTGTTCACTGGCAACTGTGTCAGCATGTGAACAGACTAGGATTTTCCAGCAGAACATGGGAGAATGGTTGGCCAGAGAGATTTCCTGGAAATGCATTTTCAGCAGAATCCAGCAGCTTTGTGGTATGTAGTGACTTCAATGATACTTGATGAATTTATAAACTGTTCTGAACTTCTCACTTTGCTTCTGCATTACTGTCAGTCCCCATTAAGAACTGCAGCTTTATATGATATAAACTTTGATTAGACTTTGATTAAACTTTGATAGAGACTTTGATTAATAGCACTGTATGAAGAAGCCAGAACAAATCCCCCAGGGGCTGATGAAGAAAAAATTGTCAATGCAGTAAACAAGAATGAGAAGCTAATCTATAATTTAAACAATGTGGTAATTAATACAGCATAAATAATGAAATTTGTGGCAAATCCAGGGAGTAATCTTGTCTATCTGCTCATCTAGGAGTAGCTAGAACACCATGTCCTTGAATAAGACAATAGGAAGTGTATGCTAATGGATGGGAGTGTCTTTTCAATCAGATGGTCAGCAGGGGTTTTTGCTTGCGGGTTTTTACTTGTTTTAAGATGAGAAGTCATTCTAAAATGAAATGACAATGTGAGAAATCAAAGTAAGTAAAAGGAGAGTGCCAAGTGGTGACTGCCAGTCTGCAGGCAGGATTCCAAAAGGAGGCACAACATAAAGGGACAGTCTTGACCTTTCTTACCCACCCTGACGCCTCCTCTTTGCCTCCCCAGTGCTGGCACTGCCCATTTTCTGATACTCCCCTGCCCCATGGAGTACATCTGGATCCCACTGAGCCTCAACCAATTTAGCAATGGGGTAAATAAATGTGTCCAAGAGACCCAATGTCCAGCCATGGAAACGCCAGATGTGATGGGCGCACAAATCTTGGGTAAGGACTGTCCATGATTAAATCAAAGGTTTTCAGGGGCAGCCTGCAGGAAGTTGGCTTCAAATCACTGGAATAATCCCACTGAGCCAGTTTGCTAATCCAGATGTGTCTATCACATTGTCACTCCTAAAACCTGTTGAGCTAGAAGAGCTAATGAAGTGAGATGTGGCCATTATGCTGAATGTCCAGAGACACAACCAAGGAAGAGTCTTGTAGCCTTTAGACTGATCTTACTGTGTCAGCAAATTTGACTAATGCTTAGTCTATGGCAGTTTATTGTAGAAGTGCCTGTTTTTATGGCAAAGACTGTGAAACCATTACTTATTGGCTAAAGGGTGGAGGTATTTCATAAGGAATTACTTGCAGCCTTCTGAATTTATTGAGGTAATCCAATAATCCAAACACTTTCAACTCACACTCATATGCCAGTTCCCTGTGACTTGGTGGTAGAGCCAGTGCAGGATCTGGGTGCCCAGCCCTGGGAGCAGAACTGAAGACATGGGGCAAAGGACCCACGTCTCAGACAAGTTTCAGGCAGTTGGTGTGTTCAAGCTGGCACTGAGATCAGTTAACCCACCCTG
>NW_008689879.1:35591-42316 GCF_000695815.1 Acanthisitta chloris | reverse complement strand
CTTTCTGACAACTGAACTAGTTTATCTGCAGATGGTTCAGACACTGCTGTCCACACACATGCCCTTATGCAAACAGATTGATGTAGGATGAGCATCAGCCGTTTCAGGGGATTTTCTGCCTTTGCTCACATATATTTTCCACCTAGAATAGGACTGGTGAAGCTCTTGATTCCCACTATGAAGCTGCTTAGTACAAGACTGTCCTGCAGAGTAACTAGGGGAGAAGAGAGAAAAAAAAATCCAAACAAAGAATAGGCAATGCAGTTTGAATGTGCTGCTGGCTCAGCAGAGAAGTTGCTGTGGGAGTGCTGTCCTCAGAGCAAAGGCATGTGAAGCAGACTCCCATGAGGAAAAGACCAAGGAATTACTTAGTTCAAGGCACATTAGTCTTCCAGAGAGTAGATATTTCTTCAAACTCGAAGGAACCACCAGAGCAGAAAAAGTGGAGGTAATAGGAGCATTAGCACAGCTCCAGTTTAGTATAGCATCAAACTGAAGTTGTTTGTCTTCTTGAGGAATTAGTGCTGAGAAATCAGCTTCCTCCATAAACAATTTCACTCCTTCCACTCAAGTGGGACCTGACTGTGGGTTGCAGGTCGAATAAGAAAGTCCATTACCTCTAATTGTGCCAGTTTTGATGAAATATTAAAAAAGACTAGGATTTTTATATAATAATTTAGCAGTGTTTTATCAATACTCAGATTTCTCTGGGTGGCAATGCAGAAGAGAGATGCCACTCCCTAATAACTATCAATGGCCACCTGCATAAGCCATGTTCTGCTGCAGCATCACAGTATGGCAGTACACAATCCTTGCTAGAAGTTTACATTGCAATTTTTTAATTCATACTTGGGGAGCCCAGGCTGATCCCTGTGGTGCATCCTCTGGGCTTTTGAAGTGACCCTCACTGCAGGGTATGGAAGATTGAGGAGCAAGGTTTTGTACACATTGCACAATATTTTTCTTGATCTCCATAAGGACTTTGTATATGCCTGTATGTATTTCTTACCTTGATTAGCAGGGCTTAATTACTGAAATAAGAAATAATCCACACCAAGCCAACACCCACTACTTGGAATCTTCAGTCACACTGACAACATTCTCCTGTTTAAAATGACATTATTTTGGTGCATTTGGAATGGAAAATATATTGCTTCATCCATAAAATACTTAAAACATTTTCCTGTGGTCAGTAATGGATTAATATAGAAATACCCTGCTTATAGACCATTCATTTCCCATGCCAAATTTGTGGTTTGTGGAAGTCGTATGCTTTTAAGAACATGGACCACTGATGTCACTTATCAAATCTCATAATAACTTTGTCCTGCAGGACAGAGAACTAAAAAAACAACACTAAAAACCAAGTAGCATTCTCTAAACAAAGAAAATCAATCAAACACTCTGTTCATTGATCCATGTTAGAAATCTCTCTAACAGGCTCAGTGAGTGGACAGCTAGCTGAAGCATATACCTTATGGCTGGGCCTTTTAAGACATCCAGTTGTAGCATGATACCACTGAGGGAAATTATGCTCTCCTTATGCAGCCTCACAGAAAATCCACCATCCTATGGTGCAATACATTATCTTTAACATTTCTTTAAGAAAGGAGAGAGAACAGAGAAAGGATTTTCACAGCTGGCAAGGTACTAAAACATATCAGCTTTCATCAGGAGAATATACTGGTACTACTGTTTAAGAAAATACTACAACCTTGTTTAATTTTCTTAGGTTTTTCCTTTCTTTTCCTTTTTTTAATGGAGTCTTTTCTCCTTGGAAGATGGAAGAAAATAGGAGAAGAGAGGATAAGTAAATATCTTCAACCTTCTCAGCTGAAATCCATAATTATAGTTTTATTCCTTTCTGGTTTCTGATACATAGATTTCACAGAGCTGATTGCAGGCTCCAGGAACAATTTTTGCCTTTTAAATTGAAGTATTTCAGGTCTTCTCTAATTAACAACCACTTGCAGAGTGTATCACAGGCTTAATGCCTACTCACCAGCCACATTTCTCAGAGACAGATCTGTTATTGCACTAAAATGAGGGTGAGAGGCATTCTGTATGAATACTTTATGAAGATAGCTAAATTACAGCTGACCATACGGTATTCTGGCTATGTTCTTCTCCTCAGTCTCTCTCTGGACTCACTTTTTCTGGGGAGACAAAGCTTCTTGAAGTCATAGTACCTTCTCCTGAATTATAATAGCTTGAACTGGTTGGTGTGGGGCAGCATCATTCTGAGAAATATCTGTAGGAAGTGCTTAGGCAACCTTCCTTGTACAGAGCACCAACTAATTAAACTAGAAACTTTGGTTTTCTTTTCCCCTTAAGGTGACAGAGTTTTAGATCTAAAGAAACAAAACCACAGGAAGAAGGACAGCTCTTTATTAGACAACAATTCAAAGGGGAGGTAAAGGAAAAGCTGATTTATCCACAGGAAACTGCCCAGTATCAAGGTCTTCACAGTTACCCACTTTGTGTCTAGTTCTTTTTCACTGTATCGGTCTCACTGTGTGGTATTCATAATAAGCTAACCAGACACAGAGCTTCTCAGAGTAAGGTGCTGCCATGGTTTTATCTTGTACCTTGGCAAGCACATGAGCTGTCTCATAAAAACAATGCTGCATTTCCTTCCTCCCTCTGCTTCTCCTCCCTCCTCCCTTCGCTCCTCACCGCCTCATGACATTTTTGTCACTTTCTAGATCCCAAGTTCTCATTCACCTCATTCCCATGCTACACATTTCTGTCCAGGTGCAGCCATAAGGGAAACCAATGGGGCAATACAAAAGGACAGCTGTCAAGTGGCCAAAAGTAGCATCAAAAAAGCAGCAAAGAATGAGATATTCTAATATATGTATCACTGACTGACAAAACCATATGGCAGGACATATGCATGCATTTACCATTTTGAAGAAGAAATCATGCTTGCTGAAAGCATCGACCTTACAAGGAAACCCAGAGCGTGAAGGAATGACTACTGCTCAGGAGATGACTTGTATTATTTCAGATAAACATGGCCGAGAACTGATGGACATGTATTCCATAAACACTGGCATTTTCTTCACAGTATAACTGTTATCTTCTGTGCTGTCTTCTGTTTTGCATAATGCCATATGAACCTCATTACTGCAGTTTGGAGGGTTTTGAACACTCACAGAAAGAAGCATAGGGAGAAGAGCAATAGTTTGATTGATGCAATTTTCACATTGGCCCAGTGGATAATCAGAAGAGCTCTTCTATTACAAGGACATGCAGAAAGCAAACCATTATAAATCCTACCCACAACCCAGGGCCATTAAGAAAGTCTAAAAAGCCCTCTAACAACACAGGCTTTCTTGACGGAGTCATTGTTAACAGCTTAATAGCAGCTAGCAGGCAAGACCCACTCTTATGCCAGGACTACAAGGCACACAGAAGTTCGAAAGAAGGATAGACATGTATGTGTGGAAATGACATCTTCCAAAAATTATAAAACCCAAATAGATTAAATTAACCCTACCTTGGAGAGCTTGGAGTGTACGAGTCTGTACAACAATACACAGTTGCAGGACCAGCTGTGGTGCACTTTCCAGAAACGTGGCTAGCAAATGCAGCATACTCACATCTGCATACTCATACACCATTTTCCAATAAAACCTCCATCTGTCATTCTCTCCACTCTGTCGACTCCGGATACCCAAGTATATTGTGTGAAAATACCTAGAAATAAAAGAGGGAGGTTATAAAAATGCAGAACAATATATTACAGGTTACACTTCTGCTTGAAAATAACATTTTTTTTCAATGTACTTCAAAATAGTTAATACTTATTTAGAAGTATTGTTGTATTTCTGTTTATAATAGTTGATGTGATAGGAGCAAACTAAACTCTAGACAAGACTACGTTACATAAAACAATTTTAAAAAGATTAGCACTGTCTTATTTGTTAAATAGTATTCCTTTCAAGGATCCAATTTTCTGATTTTAAATATAAGGGTGATATCTTGATTACATGGCCTTCTACAGAGGTTTTTCAAATAATGAGGGGAACAAAGCTGACTCTTTAATGGTCTCTACTAAGAGCTGGCAAAGAACTGATCTCCTTTCTGAACGGCTCTATGAGAACTTGAATGACCACCTGCACTGCAAGTCTAGGGAGCTCTTAGCCTGCAGCCCTTGTCTGAGATTATTGTCCTACTCTTCCACCCATCTAATGCATTCAGTATTGTATTTCAGATACTGCCAAATAGATAGTGGTTTTTTTTCATAGTTTTTTTTATTTTAGGAGGAGAGGAGATGTAGCTGTGAGCTCCTATTTTAGGAGGAATGGAGATCTGGCTGTGGGTTCCCTTGGTGATTAGAAATGATTCACTATGATTACTCCCATATAGCAGCAGCAGCAGCAAGAAGCAGCAGGAGCCAGGAACCCAACAGGCTGCTGCTGCTGGCTGTAGTAACCAGCAGAGAAAGGAGTCAATGGTCAGAAAGTACATGTCAGCTCTGGTGGCCTGTGCAAGCAGCACAAAAAACACCTGTTGACCAGCCCATTGAATAGATTTTGGTGGGTGCAGGAGAAATTAGTAGTTTTAGGAAATAAGAGCTGTCGTCTGATGGCCAGGACACCCATCTGCTGTATTGCCTGTTGTGACTCTTGCAGAGCTTACAGCAGTCTCCCCTGACACACCTGAGTCACAGCACAGCAATCGCTCTGGGTGGCCTTTGATCCGCACTGTTATTCTGATCTGCTCTCTGGTATTCAGTGTTAGAAAAGCCTAGGCTCCCACCTGGTTACTGCAATTTTAGTTCAAACTAATTAAGGCTGGCTGAAAAAAAAGCAGTCTTGCTTAATGAAAAATTTTGAAGATTAAGGTATCGTTTTGCATCAGGATGTCTTGCACCCTACTGGTGTGCCCTGGTGGGCTACTGACTGATGTGGATCTCTGTTTCTCTTTTTTGTTTTTAGGTATCTTTCATAGCCTGGTCCTGACAGTGTCTTCTTATGATCTTTTTAATATGTTTTCACAGCATTTTAAAAGTAATTTTATATTTTATTATAAGAAAAAACTAGTGCATTTTAACAACTTCCAATATGAATTGCTTTAATTGGTTACGATAAAGAATTTTAGTATTTCTCCTTTTCACAAGTTCTTGTCCTAAAACTCTTTTCATAACTGGTGGAGCACGGTGAACTGTGGAACCTCTTTTTATACAGGCTGCATGCAACCTTTCATCCCCACTCTGTTTAGCTGTAAATCTGGAGGTATCTTCTGCTGATGAGAAGATATCTGACTGGCAAACAGCCCAAGACTCAGTTGCCCCCTTGAAGAATGACCTCTGTGCTTGTACCCAACCACCCTTGCACCAAATGCACCCTTGTACCCAATGTACACATTACAGCAGAGCAACAGCTTTACTCAGGGATATGCACCAAACAAAACCAGGGGATAGCACAGAGAAACAGCTGAGAGGCTGGATCTGAGCCTGCAGCAGTTCTCTTGACAATGCACATCATAGCAATATAAAAGAAAAACACATTAAACTCACATTTAAATTAAAATCACACCAGGTACCTTTGAATTTTATCAAAGTCCCATGTGGGAGTGAAGCAGCAATGAACTGCTCAGAGATTGAGACCACAGAGGTACAGTAAACAAGACATCAACCGTAACTCTCATGCCAAACACTCAGCAGACCTAGATGGGTCAGAGTGTGATGGGATAACTGGGGCTTTCCAGTGTCCTAGGGGTTAGGTTAAGTGAAATGGCCTGCTGCCCAAATCTGAAAGAAGTCACTGAGCTGGAAAGGCATCTTTGCTCTGCAGTTCTGTTAATGGGGTCCATTGGACCCACAGGTTCTCAGTCACAACCAGTTTAATTGTTCCTAAACCTCTCATTAAAGTCCTGCAGCACAACAAGGACAGGTAAGATTTGGATTTCATTCTGCAGTTTACTTTTTGGATGGGGTTTGTTTGTCCTGCCCCACATGTCCTCCTGAGAGGCACACCTAGGAATATTGCACATAGCAGGGGCAGACAGCATCTTCAGCATCCTTCTTTTTCCTATAAATACCTAAAGTAGCTGTGGCTGCTGGGGGTTGTGCCAGGAGGCTCTAGCTCTGCCAGTGAAGCCATCTGCAACTTCAGTTCTACAGCATTCTACAAAAAACCATACTTTTCCTATTATGAAAATGACATACTGTGCCAGGCAAGGTCCCCTAGGGTCTTTTACCTGCTCTGCAGAGTGGTTGTGCATGGCAAATACGTTGTGATTAATGAACCCGTATGGAAATATTTCCTCTCCCATTGCACTTTATTGTGAAACACTGGCAGTGAGTTATTGGGGACTGGGGAATCATTGCTCTTTGTCTACTTAGCTCTCTGCAATTTAGACGCAAGAGGTAGAGGAGGAAGATACTTTCTGGTTTTACACACTAGGGACCAGATTGCAGCCTAGGGTGGTATTTTTTTCTGTCCTTTCAATTTTGGCCAAATTAATTGCAGGCTGAAATGAGCATTTACATACATAATTACTGTCACTGATTTAAAGGCACAATCAGGTGATTAGACAGCCAAACATTCTGATTTGCATCCACAATTAATTGCACCAGCAATTGATGTTAGGTGTGCAAATTAGCAGTTATTAGAGTAAAAAGATGGTCTCATAAAATGCTTCATATATCAAAGTGAAATAGAAAGAAGAGAAAAAAGGGAGAAACTGCTTTCTTGTAGTGGCTTCCAAATATA
>NW_008689879.1:18271-35422 GCF_000695815.1 Acanthisitta chloris | reverse complement strand
TATATATATATGTGTGTGTGTGTATATCTCGATCTATGCATTATGCAATTCTGCCTTAGACACCCTCACTGGAGTCCTATTGTCAGCAAGTGCCATACAGACATACTGTAGTAGTCTGTAGTTCCTGCCCTAAAGAGTCTTCTGGTGTTTTGATCTTGTGATATTGTTTTGGTGGAAGTTCACATTTTTATGTGAGTCCAGGTTGTGACTCTTATATACAGTTATTCTGGAATGATATGGCAAGAAGTGCTAAAAGTTCTGCACCGTAAAATGTCTCAGGACTACTGTGGGGTAAACTGATGTCACTGAACCTGAAAGAGCAGATGAGAATGTTGTTATTTTGGTTGTGATTGCATCCAGTCAACTACATTCTGCAGGTGCTTACAAATATGCAAAAACTGCCTATCCATGTCCCCAAAGAGCATTTAATTGACATGAAAAGAGATGACAAGGAGTGAGGAATTGAGAGTCAGAGCACCAGAAAAAAAAAAAGGAAAAGAATGGAATGGAAAGTGTGGTAACAATAGTGCCATCAAGTAAAGTGACTGCTTCACCTAATAAATGAAGATTAGTCAATAAAAGTTTCTGATTTCACTAGAAGAGTAAAAACAAATAAAAACTCTCCACCTCACCCCACAAAACCCCCACATAATTTCATAGCTTTCATGTTTGTGGAGAAAAGCTTAGACATGACTGAGTTTCTTCAAGATTTTGCAGTTAGAAGACAATGAAATGTCTCCTATGAAGACAGGCTGAGAGAGTTGAGGTTGTTCAGCCTGGAGAAGAGAAGGCTCCAGGAAGACCTTATTGAAGCTTTCCAGTACCTAAAGGGCACATAAAAGAAAGACAGAGAGGGACTTCTTACAAGGGCATGTAGTGATAGGACAAGGGGGATGGGCTTCAAACTGAAAGATAGTAGGTTTAGATTAGATATAAGGAAGACAGTCTTTACTGTGAAGGTGATGAGACACTGAAAGAGGTTGCCCAGGGAAATTGTGGATGCCCCATCCCTGGACGTGGTCAAGGCCAGGTTGGATGGGGCTTTGAGCAACCTGGTCTAGTGGAAGGGGTCCCTCCCCATGGCAGGGGGTTGGAACTGGGTGATCTTTAAGGTTCCTTCCAACCCAAACCATTCTATCAGTCTGTGATTCTATGAAATGTGCTATGAAAAAGCAATATCAAAACTTTATTATTTTAAAATTACTCATTCTGTTGTTGTTTTTATTTTTGGGTTTAGATTGGTTGGTTGGTTGTTTTTTCTTGGGGGATTTTTGGAAGACAGACCACTGCTTGGGTTGTCAGTGCTGATTTAAACAAGCTCACTATTTAGAATTAAGACAATGGAGTGGGAAGCAATACTTTTTATTCAACTGATAATCAGATGGCAACATATATTGTTATTTTAGGCGTAATGTATTTCTTTACCCTCTGGAGGAAGTGGAGAATGCTTCAGCATTTAAATGTTTTAATTTATCTCAGTAGATCACACAACCCAGTATACAGAGCATTGATAGAGCATAAATCTGAAGGATGTGAATCTGAGACAAGATCCATTATGTTAGTGAGGGAAGCAGTAAAGTAAAAAACAAACAGAAAAGTAGGCTAGTTCTTGGGCTGTCCACAACAGGTGTTCAAGACAAAAGACAAACAGAAGTAAAAAGGTTACTTGTGTTTGTAGTTGTGGAAAAAACGTATTTCTGCTCTATGGAAAGAGACATTCATTCTGATCAGACAGTGGCTCTGCAGTGTTTCCAAAATCAAGAGTCCTCATTTTGCTCCAGTTTCACATACCAATCTTGAGGATGGTCAGCCTAGACTGAGATATCTACATTTGAAATATTTCTGGTAACACTTCAATTATGTGACGAAAGCATGCCCAACTGTGCATTTAATTGAGATGTAGTAGTGTAATTATATGATAATACCAAATATTTGTAGGAGTGCTTTCCATGTTTAAAGTGCCTTACAACCACTAATTGATTAACTGGGATGAATGTAAATAATCACACAGTGTTCATTCCTCATGAATTGGCAGCTGACCAGCGTAATACCTTCCTGCAGGAGCAAGATGTAACTTTCACTTGGCACACTCAAATCCAGGTGATGAAAATAATCTTTTCTCCCTTATTCTTAGGAATATATTCGGTCCTGAATTTGTGGATAAAAATCCCAACTTCTGCCCAGCTCTTGCTCCAGTACAAGATAGGCAGAGAGGCCCCCAGAATACCTTGCAAACAGGAATGTTCCTCAGAGTCAGATACTCTGGAAGAGAGTTGAGATGACACTGGCACCTGGGCTAAAGGTTTCCAACCTGCCTACAGTTTATGTAGGCTTTTATAAAAGGCCTTTGGTGAATATCCTGGTATCACTGAAACTGAAGAGGCTTTCAGCAGTCATTTAACAGCTCAAGTTTTAACCCAGCTTAGTTCATAGTAGCTGGGTGTTGTTTATGCCCATTGCTTCCCTCAATGAAATTATTTCAGAATCTGCTCCATTATGCTTCACAGACATTATTCTTTTTCATACAGACATCTGAAGCATACAATAAGTGGAACAGAGATACCAAATCCTGATTGTTGGTGGATGCATCTGTCCCATGCGTGTGGGACTGAACTTTTCTTGCTGCCCATAGTTTGTGTCAGCCAAGGCCTTTCAGTTTTCTGAGCTCCTCTGGGATTCCCATTCCAAAATTTGTCATTTGCTCTTACCTCCTTTCTTCTGAGTCCAACAGTTTTTAGCAAATCTTTAACTACGAATCGAGATTTTGGAGATTAGGAAAAGTCATGTTCGTTTGCTTTTAATTTAGACAGTGTGCACAACATGTATGTGCATATGCAAGTGCAGAGCCATATGTGAGTCCAATCTGACTATAGCTCTGAGCACTTCTTGCTACAGATTTTTACCCTAATGTCTTCAGTTTAGAAGTGCCAAAGACTACATTGCTACCATGTGCTTTGTCTAAGAAGTCCTTAGGATGACACACATGAATGAGAGACCATTTGCATTCTTTGGAAAAACGAAATTATTCTGATTTCATGCTTCATGTAGTCCATTTTATTACAATTGCCTAAGTCCGTAGAGGACATCTGCTTATGTTGCATAATCTAGTGAAACACTTGTGAGAAGATCAAAAGTCATTAATGGCCAGTTGTAGCAGTCCTAGACATTTATTCTGATGCCTAATTTGCCCCTATATCAAACACTATATTAAACAATTTAGCCATACCATAAACAGTTGTTATTCCTGTGTTTGAGGTATGGAGAATGAAAATCACTACTGCAGAGCTAAAAGCAAGTAGAATAAACAGCAATTCAGATAAGTGGTATTTTCTTCTGTTGCTTAGTTACCAGAGAAAACTTAACTGTATTTGTATCTCAACAGTATTTGCCATGTTAAATAACAACAGATTGTTCTATTTTGCTTCTTATATGCCTTTTTATTAGGTATGCCTGAATACTTTGAAAAAAAAAGGTTTCTTTAGCAGGAATACTTACTGCCTTTGCTGTATATGCTAATGCTTATACTTTTTGTTCTGAAGAAACAGACAAATCCCTTCAGTTTTAATTCCTTGTTCTAGGAAGGAACAACCAGCCAACTTTTAATTTTCCAATCAAATTATTTTTGATGGGACCATTAAGGTTAATGTGCAAAAGGAAACTGAAACGCATTCTGTAGCACAGCAGTGACCAAAGACTGTCCAACCAAGCCCAGTTCTGGCAATTTACCAGCAGTCAAAAGTCTGGACTTAATTTACTTTAAATTATGAGTGCAGCATCCTCATCTGTGTCACTGAGATGAGATCCATGTGAGGACAGATGCCACTGGGGAATATTTCATTATAACAGACATTAAAAGGCTTATTTCCAGAATACACATACTCTACAAAGATAAAAAACAACCCCCAACTCCTTGTATTTAATTTTCAGTTGCAGTATTTAAGCTATCAGGGAAATATCTCCTTTACTGCCTTTAATACAAAGCAAGGCACTTTATAAGCATAAACAAATTTATTATATCTGTTTCATTATGACTTATAAAGCATTCCCCAGCATCTTCCATGACTGGGTGATCCTGCTCAAATGGCCTCGAGTCATATTAACAGCAGCATTTTATGGTCATCTAAATTTTTATGGCCATCTGAATTTAGCTATCTGAATTCCCCAAATGTAACCAGTAATACCCAGCTCTGTCCTCCTTTCCTGACATGGGCAAACTGCAGATCTTGAGTTTGTGAACCACTGGTATAGGGAGATAGTAGAACAGGTAAGACCAGGTCCCAGTTTAATGAGAAGGCAGGGTGGTCTAAAGAAACCCCTGATGCACCCTGATCCCTTACTAACTCCCCTCACCCATGGGGTACAGCCAGCTGCTCAGCCTCACTGCTCAGGCTACAGTGGGATTCAACCAGGAAACAAATCTTATATTGGAAGAGGTGCATCCTGCATGCTTGCACTGAATGGCACAGATGCTGGGCTGTCGCTTGCTAGCCCCCCCCCCCTCTAGCTTTAGAGCTTTTTACTGTACCTTCCTTTCTCTTTACCCTGCAGATTCAGGTGACACTCCCCATCTATTCAGTGAGGTGATATCCCCACCCCATGCTCACTACATGCTGCCAGATCGGACAGAAGTACCCCTGCATGTTTGCCCTTTAGTTTAATGATTTCTGCATTTCCATTTTCAAAACTGGGGTATTCCCAGTATGCACTTTCCTCCCAGGGCTCCCAGTCAGCCTGGAGGCTCTGCCAGATCCCAATCAGCCTGTGAAGACCTGTGCTGCTAGGCTGCCCCTCCTGTGTATGTGGTGCTCATCCTTGGGTCAGCTTTCGCCTCTGTAGAGCCAGGGCCCGAGGGCAGATGGAGCTCAGTGGCCACAGACCCATGGGGCAGGCAGCTGATGGTGCCACTGCCGGTGACAGGGATGGCTTAACCTTGTCATGGAGTGTGACACAGCCACTGGCCACAGCTCCTCTAGATGCTGCCCTGATACTTCTCAAGAGTAAACATTAGTGCATTTTTTGCACTGTCATCTACAGGCTAGAATTAAAAAGAATAATTCAGAAGTGAAATAAAAAAAATATTCATAGTATGCTGCAGCTGTCTATAGCTCTGTATTTCAGAGTTTCTTCAGCAGGCATTGCCACTGGTGTTGCATAACAGCTGCATTTCCTGTTTCATTCAGGCGACAAGGCCATTTAGACATGTCCAGCAGCACAGCTAAAAAGTTTTACTGCACTCTCATTTCCTGTACAGCATCCCACACCTGCATGCTCTTCAACCACTGCACTGTTTCATCAAAAGCTGATGAACTCACTTTGGGCCCCAGAGGTTCTCAGATATTCCCTTGGTTTCCACCTGTGGGAAACACTGGAGTTTCTTATGTATTGTCAAGGCTGCAGTCCTGGAAGTGATGCTTGTGTGAGCTCAGACACCTACCTGATCAAGCAGCTTCCTGAGAGAGCAGAAACCTGCCCTGTTCTGTTTTCTCTGAGAAGCTGAGGACTTTCCTGCTGTGTTGGAAGGGTCCATACAGGCTTCCTGAAGCAACAACACTTAACTAAAACTGTTAGGAAATCATGACTTTATTGGTAAATGCTGGGGCACTCTAAAGAGCTCAGTTAAAATCCTGATTGAGAGTGTGATCTGTGACTGTCTCCTTTTGGTTTCCGCCCTGCAGCATTACATGGTTTTGGGGGTGGCCAAGTGGAAGGCTGTTTCTGTCCTATGAAGAATAGTTGAGATTCCCAACCAATGGGGGCTTACACTGAGTTTCTTTCTCCTCTTCTCCTCTCTTCCTCCCCATGTCATATTTCTCACTTGCTTCTAAGCCTGTCTGCCAGCTAGTCATCCCAAACCACTCTGAGAAGTGAATCCTGGTTTGCTTCTGTGTCTCAGTCTGGAGATATCACGAAGAATCAGGAGAAGAAAAACACAGAATCCTCCACAGAGCTTCAGGCATTCCCTGGAAAGGCAATTAGTCATGGCCAAGGATGTGTACCACGCAGCTGTCACAGGACTATAATCATTATCATAGGCATCCACACTTCATCAGCCCCTGGGGCTGCAGCAGGAGCTGAATTGTTTCCCTGTTCCTTCCCAGCTATGTCAAAATTATGATGATAGCCCTTGGAAATGATCCCGAGACCCTCCTTGTGAGACTGGCAAGGAAGATGCACCTGTCTCCTGATCATCTATTTGACTGCATTTGAAGAAAGGACCACTTGTACAGTTAAGAGTGGGCACAGCTGGAGAGCAGTGCTTCTGGCTTCTTCTCAGCTTGGGGTGCCAGGTGTATTTTCTAGCTCTCTGGAGAAGCAGCCAGGTATCATCCCATTACCACAGAAGGATAAGACCAGGATAAGGCATCAAGAACCCTTTGTCTACCTTATCACGTATTAGTTTCCACAGGACCCTGCAGTCTGGAGACAGGCTTTCCCACTGGGTACTAGTGTTTATTATTCACACTGCACACAGGGAGATGCTCAGACTCCTCTGGGGCAGCTAAGTTTCTCCCGGCATCCATCTCTCACTCCATTACCATAGGGACATGGGCTATTTATTGATCTGAACAGTTTACAAAGGAGGGTTCAACATGGAGGTGGAGCAGCAGAGCAGCTGGCAGGGTAAATACCCTTGAGCATGCCTGAGCCAGTTCATGAATAGCTTTGTTAGGGAACACTTTGGTGGCAAGCTCTCAAGTTCATGGTCAAACTCACCATCTGAAAGAGGGAATACCTTCATGCCAATATTCACAAGAACCCATGTTGTTTGTTGCTTTCTCTGATGTCTTTGACAAATTATGTAGATAAATCTGCCTGCAGAATACACAGCTTTCCAGTGACAACTCCCGCAGAACAAGAGCAGGCAGTTGTGATTTCCTTGGTCGAGGGAAGGAAAAAATTGCATTTTTAAAGCAGAGGAGATGCCTGCAGTATCTTTTGCAAAAGTCAAGAGGAACAACAGTAGTACAAACACTAGAGAATCAGAATGGCTAGGGTAGAGGCTATATTTTATCGGTACAGACAAAATATAATGTGTTTCCTTCCATATAAACATCTTTCTTTCATGACCACTGGTGTGTGCCAGGATGAATCTGGGTTGTGTCACTCTGGGGGCCTAGCACATAATCTCACACTCTGAAACAGCAGGAGCTAGCTGCCTCCACTAACCAGTAAAAATGAACTATTGCCAACCTTCCCCTTCCTTCCTTCCTCCAAAAAAATCTTCCAAATTGCTTATAAGAGCTTTTATAGGACCTGCCTGCTCTTTCTGGCTCAGAGAAAACACACAACTGAGAATTCTGTTTGGAAATATCGACACTGTAAATAACATTTTATTCATCCTATTTATATAGCAGTCTATGCTTCAGTTTTTCTTTTGAAGTACTCAGGAAAAGCCATTAGCTAATCCTCCAATATAAAACTCCAAATAAATTGAATGGTCATTGTTTGGATGGAGCAATCTATAAGCACTCAGGAAGCAATGTGGGATTAGACACTCATTAAGATATAGACAGACAGTGCTCGTGTGATCTTTATGTGATATTCAAATGGCTGGCAGTGTTATTTAACAGGAATTCAGGCTAACTTCCTCTTGGTGCTTCTAAGTGGTCCAGACTAATGGAGAATGTGCTTTAAATGTTGCCTGCTTGAAGAATTTTATATAAGATTCAATTCAAAAACAAATTTGCCAGCTAATAGCGTTAGTAGGGCTGAACGGCATCTCATAAAGAAATGGTCCTGAATACCAAGCTGTACACTGCACCATGCACTATACCTGCATGTTTCACAAATGTAGTATTCAGAAATCTTAGGAATAAAATTTCTGGCTGGGGTTTTGCCTAGGGGAAAGCTCTAGGGCAAATGACAGCATTTTAATTTCAGCCTTTCATCAATTCCCATAGGCCGAATCCAAAGGGTGTCAGAGAGAAAAACACCCTGGTGAATCTAGAGGGAATTTTGCCAATTTACAGACCTCCCAGTTTGCCCCCTTATCAACATATTATAGAAAAAGATGAAGGAATATAAGAGGTGACATGAAGGCAGCAACATACAAGCCAAAGGAGAAAATAACATTATCTGGCAAGACACCGATTACATTTAGGACTCGAATGCAAACTGTGGTCATTAGAGATCTAAAGGTTTTAGTCTAACTGTAGTTCTCAATTCCAATATTAGTTCCATCTTAAAATACAGCTCAAAATCCAAGAAGCACTGAAGGATAGTAAAATGCCTTCAAGAAAAATGCTTCAAGGAATAGCTTGTATCAAAGGGCATGAATTTATAACAAATGCTGAGACTGAGTCTGAATTCACCAGCCATTTTGTCTGCAAAGTTATTCAGAAAAGAAAGCAGATAAAACAGGCATGAAACAGAATTAAGAAGGATTTTTTTTGCTGTGGCAGGAACTTCATGGACAAACAGAAGAAGGACCTGACCACATCAATACTGTATTTTGAGAAGGACAACTTAAGGGGGCAGACAAACACAATGGTCATTGAAAGAAGCAGTGCTAAATAGTCAGAATGTTAGAGCCTTATACACATATTGCGTGTTACCTATTAGCAGAGAAAACTCCACTGAAAAGTCTACTTAAGACAAAAAATACTTTAGAAAAAATTGTATGATCTGCATGAGTTATTCTACGTGGGTAGTTACCTCCAGTTTATTAAAACCAGATATTTTAAATGGTTGATTTAAGCACTTAAACTCTTGACATACAGGTGGCTTGCTTCGGTTTTCAGGAGCTGGTTTAAGGTAAACAGAAACAAGCCAGTAGCACTGAAGTAGTCTCCACCTGAAGGTTTGAAAAGATTTAGCCAAGGTTTCACCTATGAACAATTTTTTAAAACTATTTTTAGTTGGCTGTAAAATCAGTAAAGTTTTGCAACACAAAACACAACCATATTTGCGTATGTATGCATATATATAACCTTGTCGTTCCCCTGCAGTTTAGCCATCTTATTCCAGTAGCCAAGGATATAACATCTGATAGAAGGCTTGTAAAACTTGAGAGACCATACTGTTGAAATGCTACAAATATAACTAAACAAACACAAAATCTGTGTGCTGTAAGTCCCAAACTGTTGTACATATGTGTATAAACAAAGAACAGTTTCAGTATCATGTCTGAATTCACTGCCACCCTGAAAATGGTAATATTAAGAGCCTGATGTTGCACAGGAATGCTTTCAAGGTAATAAAACTGGACAGGGGCTTGCCAGGAGCAATAGGGCCATCTGCTTCTCACCAGAGTGAGGGGGTAAATGCCAGAGCTGGAAGGCATTTTTGGGATTTGTGAAGTGAACTCTTGCCCCCCCGCCAATGCATCTGGCACTATCCCTTTGCACCTGGGCAGAAAACATCTCCCAGGGCTAGTTCCCCTAAACACCATTGAAGTTAAAAGAGCTCTGGAGGATATCCAAGCCCTACTTTGGCCAATGTATGTCCATTGAAACTGGCAAACTTATTGCAATCTGCTTCACCCTTCCATTGCAATTGTAATCACAGAATGGCTGAGGTTGAAAGGGACCACTGGAGGTGGTCATCTGATTGAGGGCCATCACCTAGAGCTTGCTGCCTAGGAGCATTTCCACACTGCTTTTGGATATCTCCAAGGATGGAGATTCCATAATCTCCCTGTGCAACTTGTGTCAGTGCTTGGCCACCTTCACAGTCAAACAGTGTTTCCTGCTGTTCAGAGGGAACTTCCTGAGTTTCAGTTTGTGCCTATTGCCTCTAGTCCAGTCACTGGGCACCACTGAAAAGAGCCTGCCTCTGTTCTTTGCACCCTCCTTCCAGGTATATAAGACTGCCCTTGATTCACCTCCTCTTTATGCTAAACAGTCCCAGCATCCAGCCTTTCCTCAGAAAATGCTCTTTGTGGCCCTGTGTGGGACTCTCTCCAGTAGCCCTACATCTCTCTTGTACTGGGGAGACAAGAACAGGACACAGCACTCCAGGTATGGCCTCACCAGTGCTGAGCTGAGGAGTAGGATCACCTCCCTTGACCTGTAGGCAGTACTGTCTAATGCTGCCCAGGACACCATTAGCCTTCTCTGCAGCAAGGGCACATTTCTGGCTGATCAAACTGGTGTCCACCAGGACCCCTGCATCCTTTTCTGACAAGCCGCTTTCCAGTAAAGTAGCTCCAAGTATATACTGGTGCATGGGGGTTGTCCCTCTCCAGCTACAGGACTTTGCACTTTCCTTGTTGGACTTCATGAGGTTCCTGTTAGCCCATTTCTCCAGCCTGTTGAGGTCCCTATGTACAACAGCATGACCCTCTGACATATCAGTCATTCCTCCCAGGTTTGTGACATCAGCAAACTTGCTGAGGATACATCAGTCAGATCATGTAACATTTCTGAAGATGTCAAACAGAGGCAGAGCCAGCACTTGACCCCTGGGATTTACTGCTAGTTACTGGTCTTCAGCTAGATTTCATGCTACTGTCACAGCCCTTGAGCTCAGCTGTTCGGCCTATTTTCAATCCACCTCACCAGCTGCTTCTTCAGGCAGCTTCTCTAAGAGGATCTTATGGGAGACAGTGTCAAAAGCCCTGCTCAAGTCCAGGTAGAACATATCCACTGCTCTCCCCTCATCTACCAGGGCAGTTATTTCACCATGGAATGTTAATACTAAAACTAAGAGAAGATCAGTATGGCAAGACTTACGGTCAGGTTTATAAGTACAGCATTGGTGAAAAAAATGAAATCTTACAAGTAAATAAAATCTTTAAAAAAATTGTTTAACAAGCAAATAGATCTTTAACTACCCATGCCTGACAGTGAAAATCCCTCAGACATATGACAGATGCCAGAGCTGGAATTCCATATTCAGACTGACACCCCATCTCAAACATGCCACTTTCTATGAGTCTGATTCTTGGCCTAGACTTTACAGATTATGACTTTTTCAAGGAATATATGACACATGTCTTCCTAGCTCTTAGCACAGTGAATAAAAATGCTCTCAAAAGCCTAAGTGCAGCTGAAGTTATACATCATGCTAATAATAATGCTGTTAATAATAATTATAAGGCTGTTTGGCATTATTTGCTAAAACTGAAACCATTCTTATTAATACAGACAGCAAATTGCATGAACTTCCTTTAACCTTTGGAAACTATTAAGAAATTCCGTATTTTTGGCTAATTACAGTTGCAATTCATAGGGCCTGCTTGCCTTCTGTGTTAGCTAGGTAAAATACCACCATCTCCATGACATGTCCTTCCTCTGTGGCTCCTCGTCAGCCAAGTGCAGAACTGGGTTTTCTGTGTGTGTGATCACTCTGAATTTAAAGAGTATTTGAGGTGAAGGTGGATATGGATGTAAGCATGCCTGATAAAGGAGGTAGTAAAAACTACGAACTGCCCTTCTCAGCTTTTCAAAAGCACAATTAAGAACTTGCTTTCTCTGCCGCTATAGCTGAAACCAGAAGCTAGAAGAGCTTGTGGAAGCAGGAAGAAGTAATTTTTGTACTTGCTTTTTTAATTTTTCCTTCTGCCGCTATAGCTGAAACCAGAAGCTAAAAGAGCTTGTGGAAGCAGGAAAAAGTAATTTTTGTACTTGCTTTTTTTATTTTTCCTATGGAGACTATTTTAAAGAGAAGTTTTCCCTTTTTAGACCTAACAGTTTCTTTTCTAACAGCAATCTGTCTGATTGTTGCTGGCTCCCAGGCCACACATATGCCCTTGGTTTCCAAAGGAAATTCAAAAATAGGGAATATAACTCTGAAGACTTCTTCTGTACACAGAAATGTGCACGTATAGGGAGAGTAAAGCAAAGATACAGGGATATGCTGAACAGCTCCTTCTGGGTGCATCAAAGAAAATGAGTGACCCATGATGGGTTAAGAGGGTGGAGGACCATGCAGATGGCTTCCTCACACCCACAGCCATGGCTGGTCCTGATGGGTCCCTCGGCACTTGCATATATTCCTGGAATTTCCAGCCTTTCATGCAGTGCAGTGAAATAAATTGCTCAGGTCTAGCACGGATTACTAAAGCTAACTCGACCAAAGACCTGTGTATTAGTGTTCAAAGATGCATATCATTTCCTACAGCTAGAAGCAGCCATTTAGTTTTGGCAGATGTTATTTTATTTGTTCAGGCTGAAAGGTCACTATAATTCTGCCAACTTTATTTTCTGTATTTAAAATGTCACCCCAAACAGGTAGCTAAGGTAACACATTTGCTTTCTACATGTCTTTTACCATTTTCCATGTCAGAGAAGGTCTTTTATGTCTTAGGAATCCTAATTAAGTTTGAGAACTGGTCTTTGAAGAAGGAAGTGAAGCACCTTTTTAAGATGATTGTCTCAGTTTCGAGGATGTTCGATTCCATTGTTTTTCTATGGACTTTGACATGTTTGCTTCTGGCAGAATTTCTTTGCTCTCTCAAAGCATCTCTTCATGCAAGAAGACAATGACAATGATCTGAAAAGTTTTCTGCTATTGTCTTACATTTCTATGCTCACAATTATGTGTGTCTGCAGTTTGCACCTACAGAGAGACAGCTGTGACCTTGTGCTTTGAAGGCCATTTCAAAAAACCCAATGAAAGCCATGGCTAAAGGAAGCCCACATCGATCTATCTGTTGACTCCCACCTTCTACTAATCCTAGCTGTGTAAATCAAGTTCCTCCTTCATGAAAGCTGCTGCACATGACTGAATCTGTGCTAAACTATTTCAATGTCATGCAGGTCAAGAACTATCCCTGTTTTTGTCATTTAGTTTTGGTTAGCTTTCTGTCATCTTAGCATGCTGAAATGGCTCTGTGAGGATCACAGAGCTCTAGAACCACAGGGAGAGGCAAGAGTATAGTAAACCATGGGCAGACAAAGGCAGGAGGAAGGTGGAACCACATCATCCAGCACTTGAAAATAGTTCCATTGCCATGGCAGAGCAACTTCATTTATTGGAAAGACTTTAGTGTCTCCAAGGATGCAGTTTTGCCTTACCAGATTTCACCAATGAATACTTTGATTCTTTTTCTAATTAGAATCCCCTACCTTTTACTGATATTTAAAATACAGTTATCTAAATGCATTTGAACTGGCATGTTGGTGAAATATGGCTAACTGTACTCCAGAGAATTCTGTCTGCTTATTAACTTATATCAGGCACATAACAGTAGCAAAGATCTCTTGGTGCATTGATTAATTCAATGCACTAAAATTTTTTATTTTGTTTGGTTGGTTTTATTTTATTTTATTATATTATTTTATTTTATTTGGTTTGGTCTTTTCCTTTTTTTTTAAACTGAAGAATTAAGGCTCTTTTTTGTGGTATAAATTACTTGAAAAGAAAATAAAACCATTCTGGTACTGAGGTATATTTATGAATGGTTTTCCTGGAACATTCTGTTTTTCCATCTTGTCCTTGTCAAGACAGACATGAAAGCAAGAAGACCAAAAAGAACCTCTACAGAAGAATACTACTTTCCTTGTAAAATACATTAATGATCAATGCTGTCTCTAAAGACCTGTGATTCTTTCTTCCTTATTGTTGTGTGTGTTCTAAACCAAACTGCAGACTGGCATGATATACTTGTGAAGCACTGAGACCCTAGGTCAAGATAAAGACCATCATTCACTCTTTTAATTTGCTTTTAAAATTAAGTTTGTAAAAGACTGAAGAAAACCTGTTCCTGTGCCAAGGCTTTCCTTTTGTACTGATTATTTAAGTATTTTCACAAATGTGTTTTTATCTTTTTTTTTTCCTTCCTGACCGTATGGTTTGAACATACAGGTCAATGTGACCTTACAACTTCCTTGGGGAAAATTAGTTGCAGAGAGATGGCACACAAAGGAAGAGACACTGACAAAAAATCAGTGAGTTTTCTGCAAAACACATTTACTGTTTCTTGGCAGTCTCTGCCCTTAACTCCCACCTTTGCTTTAGTAGCATCTGCTCTGATTTTCTTATCTTGCACTGAGTGGTCCAACTAGAATTTCATTATTTGGAAAGTGCATTCCATTCACTAATGTGTGTCTGATTAAACTTGGCTCCAGATTACCTTAAGTTAGAAGTACATTATAGCTACATCTTCGCAGAACACTGAAACATCCCACTTCCCAGAAAGCATTGGCAGAGGCCCAACTCTTACTGAAATCACTGGGACTGAGACCTCTAGCTTCTTTTAAATATTGAGTCAGATCGATAAAATGGGACAGACTCAGGATTATATACACAGGCATACACATACGTGTGGACAAATCCCCTGTATGCACACCCACATGCTATACCATACAATTATACATGTGCTGCACCCTTTAAAGGATTCTGCATGCTTGTGACCTGACTCTTCTTTGCAGAAGCAGACTGAGAGCTAACAAAATTGTTCAAGGGAAATGCAGGCAAAGAACTGAGTCAATGTATTGAAACTCACCCAGTTTAATCCACCAAAATGGTAAATCCAGAAAGTTCAGAGAAACTCAAAGAACGAGCCCCAGATTGTTTCTCACACCAGTCCACCTTGTGGGGTGCAGTTCCCCCTGTGGTCTCCAGGCTTGTTGGATACTTTAGTAGACTGAACAGAGTCTGGGGTACCAGTGGATTGTGCTACAATCCACTGTCTGGCTCTAAATGTGTCTGTTACACCTCACTGCCCAGAGGCTGGAAGTGGCATTTACATTAAGTTGCCAAAGCTAAGCTTAGGCCATTTTGTCTGAAAGAGGAGTAGATTAAAAAGTGAACCTGGTCTCTGCTATTCAAAATGAAAAGCAAATAAACAAACAAAAATATTGCCCTGAATAAGCCAGTCCAAATCCCTTCATTTAGCTGGCTTTGAACATTGTTTTTTTCACACTCTGGGACTTCAGTATATCAAGCAGGCCTGGAAGCTGATGAAACAAATTTCAGCAGTATGGGAATCTGGCCTGTGTTTGCAATGGGTGGACCTTAACTAGACACAGAGAGTGCCAGAAGTCATAAAGAAGACTGATGGTCCTCTTGAGACCTCCAAATTGATTTTAATGAACTGAGGAATTTGACTAAGCTCCTGTTAAGATTTTCATATATGAAACTGTTGTTTCAAGGCAAAGCTGTGCAATTTCATCCATCTCTATCTTCTTGGCTTGATTTGAACCATATTCTGATAACAAAGGGAAACACTTCAAGCAGGAGGGAGGAAAATGCAGTCTGAATTCTCATTCCATGTATCTCTTGTAAGCTTGCAGAGCCACTTAAGTGGAGTTAGGCCAACAACATATTCAGCACAAAAGATAAGGTAGAGGTCCACAAAAAGCAAGTGTGCTCATAGAGTTGAGTGCAACTCAATTTAAGCACCTACGGCCTAAGACTCATGAAAATCTTGACTACCCCTCTGGGGAACAAACAACCAGTGGTATCTCCAGTTTCATCCATAAGGAATACAGGGACTATTGTAATGCCCAGAGCTGCTACCACACTGGCCCACCTGAATGGCTTGATATCTTCTCCCTGCTCTTCCCGATATGGGTGGTACCAAAATTCACATGCCTACTACTCTGATATGAAACCAGTCCTGGCTATAACCTCTGCCACTCCTGCACACAAAATGGCCATTAATCCCCCATTCTATTTTCTGGCCCAAAACCCTTTAGTGATCAAAAGCAGAGTGCACTCTTATTGCAAGCATTTCCTGTGGCCTTCTGACTGAGTAACTTCCAAGAGAGGTGAGGCTGGGGCTTGGATTCTCCAGGCTGGGGAGGACCTGCAGGAAGCCCATTCACTCCCTGCTCAATGCTCTGCCCACCACACTGTAGGTTGGTCCAGTTACTATTTCTATAGTTTGTAGACAATTACCAAGAAACAGCAGCTAATTTCCACCATCCAGTAGGTAACCAAAAGCAGATGAGGTTTCAGATACCTCCTCAGTATTTCCTTCTAAGTATTCTTCTGTGCCAAAGGTAACTCAAGAAAAGCCATTAATTCTAAAGCAATATGATAGCTTTATCTCCTTGTATGTCTCTCATCATGTCTACATGAGAATAGTACTGTTCAGTAACATTGTAGGTATATTTGGAGGCTAATTAAATTAGGATCTGCAAAATACTAGCTCCCTGGGAAGGCAGGTGCTATCTAAGTGAAAGATATTATATTTAAAATGTCATGCTAAGGGAAACTTTTTTCCCAGAAGATTATCTCACAGAAATCCTCGATGAGTTTTAAAGCTGAAATTTCATTAACAAGTTGTCAACACCAGCCCATCCTCCTGAAACCTTCTCTTTTCCTTCCCACTCTTTCACCAAAACATCATCCATTTTGAAGCGTCTAGAATGGCAAAGGAAAACCTGGCATTTTTAAAAGAGGAAAAGAATCAAAGTAAGCAACAGGAAGTTTGTGGTTTTTTTAGGGCTAAAAATGCTTCTCTGTCTCACACATACAGTTACCTTATACACAAACACACATACGAACACCCTTGCAGAATGCATATGTATGTGCTGATAGATACATTTATGTACACAAATACAATTACAGGTTAAATTAAACAAAATACTTTTTCAATAGCATAGAAATGACTGAGGACTTTTACCTACCTTGTTTCTCCATTTTAATATATTTTAAAGCTTCATTTTCTACTCATTAAGTGAATGAGTTAGCAGAGGACTGGTTCCAGTTCTTCTAGAACTGCTAGATGCAAGTAAGGCCCCTACCAATTCAATTTTGACAAGGAAAATAGTCATTTCATCATAGATACTGGTTATAAATCAGAATTGCATGGTTACTCTCACATTTCGGGAAATAATAGCACTGTGTCCATTCCAAAAGAGTCATGGCAATCTCAGATACTTCCTAATGAAGACTGCTACACTCCATCTGTATTACACCAGGCACGATTTTCTCTCTTGCCTCTTCTTGTACACTACAGTTTCCAGTGGTTATTAAATGCATCCTGGCCAGCCATTCTTTTAAATTAGCAACCCCCATAAGATGCAATATCCTCCTGAATTCCCCCAAGAACCATTGCAGCTGTAATCTGCACTTAATATTGAATCGGCACCAGAGAAATTCATTAGTTATGAACAGTATAAGGCTTCCTTTATGCATGCTTTCTTTTCATTCATCCAAACCCACTATAGTCCTTGGCTGCAGCAAACAAATTTGGCCTCTTCCCAGTAAAACCAATTGTTAAAGCACATACTGAAAAAAGTCCTATGTATTCAAAAA